>NW_022095772.1:1609230-1691275 GCF_006542625.1 Nomascus leucogenys | reverse complement strand
ATTATATCAGATCTCACTATGTTGCTAGGCTGGTGTCAAACTCCTGGACTCAAGCAATCCTCCCACCTTGGTCTCCTAAAGTGCTGGAATTACAAGAAGAGGCACTGTACCTGCCCCCTCCAACCCCCAACTATTATTGTCTTGCTATCAATTTATTTTCTTAGGTCTAATAGGATTTGTTTTATGAATCTGAGTGTTCCAGTGTTGGGTGCATATAGTTAAATCTTCTGGTTTTCAACATTTTTCTTATAATCATATAATGCCTTTTTGCCTGTTTTTAAACTTTTTTTTGGTGTAAAGTGTCTTTTATCTGATATGAGAATGGATTCTTCTGCTTGTTTTTCTTTTCCATTTGTGCAAAATATATTTTTTCCATCCTTTTACTTTAAGGTTGAATGTATCTTTAGTCAGTAAGGGGGTTTCTTTTATATAGAAGATGGCTGAGTTGTCTTTTTAAAATCTGATTTGTCATCATGTATCTTTTAAGCAGGGCCTTTAGGCCATTTATATTCAAGGTTAATATTGATATGTGAGATTTTGATCCTGACATAGTATTGTTAGCTAACTGTTTTGGAGTTTCAATTGTATAGTTGCTTTCTAGGATCTGAGAGCTTTGTTTTTATATATCCTTTTTCTGATGATCAGTATCATCCTTTTGTTTCCATATTTAGAGCTCCTTTGAGCATTTCTTGTAAGACCAGGCTAGTGGTGACAAGTTATCTTAGCTAATGCTTGTCTGGGAAAGACTTTATTTCTCCTTCATTTATGAAGCTTAGTGGCATGATATAAAATTCTTGGATAACTGTTTTTTCTTTATGGAGGCTAAAAATACGTCCTTAATATGTTTTGGCTTGTAGGGTTTCTGCTGCAAAGTTTGCTTTTAGTATGATCAGTTTTTCCTCGAGGGTAATTTCTTCCTTTTTCCTAGCTGCCCTTAGGATTTGTTCTTTAGCACTGACCTTGGATAGTCTAATGACTGCATGCCTTGGTGATGTTCATTTTATATGGTATTTTGCAAGTGTTCTCTGTACTTCTTTTTCTTTTCTTTTTTCTTTTTTTTCTTTTTCTTTCCTTCTTTCTTCTTTTTTTTTTTTTTTTTTTTTTTTTTTGACAGAGTCTTACTCTGTCACCTGGGCTGGAGTGCAGTGGTGCAATCTCAGCTCACTGTTACCTCCACCTCCTGGGTTCAAGCAATTCTCCTGCCTCAGTCTCCCGAGTAGCTGGGATTACAGGCACACACCACCATGCCCAGCTAATTTTTGTATTTTAGTACAGATGGGGTTTCACCCTGTTGGCCAGGCTGGCCTCGAACTCCTGACCTCAAGTGATCCGCCTGCCTAGGCCTCCCAAGGTGCTGGGATTACAGGCATGAGCCACTGCATCCAGCCTCTCCGTATTTCTTTATCTGAATGTCTACCTCTTTAGCAAGATTAGAACATTTTCTTAAATTATTTCCTCAAATATGTTTTCCACATTGTTTACTTTTTCTTCTTTCTCTCAGGAATGCCGATAATTTGTAGGCTTGGTCACTTTACATAATTCCATATTTCTTGAAGGCTTTGTTCATTTTGCTAAATTCCTTTTTCTCTATTGTTGTCTGACAGAGTTAGTTCAAAAGATCAGTCTTTACACCCTAAAATTCTTTCTTCTGCTTGGTCTAGTCTATTGATAAAGCTTTTACTTGTATTTTGCAATGCCTTTAGTGTTTTTTTAATTCTATTTGTTCTGGTTAATTTTTTAAAAAAATTCTCATCATTTTCTTTATTTCCTGGATTGCTTTAGTATTTGGTTTGTGTTGATTTTCAACCTTTTCTTGGATCTTTTTAAGTTTCCTTGCAATTCATACTTTGAATTCTTTATCTGTCATTTCTGAGTATCCATTTTATTAGTGTCCATTGCTGGAGAGCTATTGTGATCCCTTGGTGGTGTCACAACATTCAGATTTTTTATGGTGCCAGAATTTTTACACTGGTTCCTTCTCATCAGGAGAGACTGCCACTTCCGATTTTTGAATTTATTTTCATATAGATAAGATTTTTTTTTCTTGCCCTATTTTTCTCCCCCTCCTTTCCCCCCACCTCCCTGTGGGGTGAGACCGTAGAGTATGTTGTGTAAGGTCTTCTGGCTTTGCTTCTATAGCCCTATGCACTTCTGTTGGCTCATTTTATATTGGGTCATGCAGTTTGACCTACAGGAGCCTACAGGTAAGAGACAGCTGTGGCATGAACAAAAGAGTACGTACTATAAATAACTATCATAGACAGAGTAACTTACGAAGAAAAGAGGTTTAACTGACTCACAATTCTGCAGGCTTAACAGGAAGAATGGGAGATCTCAGGAAACTTACCATCATGACAGAAGGCAAAGGGGAAGCAAGGACCTTCTTCATATGGTAGCAGGTGAGAGAGAGAGAGAGGAGGGAAATGCTGTAACCAACCAATGGGTTCATGTTGCCTGCTGCCTAGACAGAGCCGATTTCTCAAGACAGGGGAATTGCAATAGAGAAGGAGTAATTCATGCAGAGTTGGCTGTGTGGGAGACTGGAGTTTTATTGTTACTCAAATCAGTCTCCCCTGGCATTCAGGGAGCAGAGTTTTTAAGGGCAGCTTGGTGGGTTGAGGGGAGCCAGTGATCCAGGAGTGCTGACTGGTTCAATATAAAATCATAGTGAGTCAAAGCTGTCTTCTTACACTGAGTCAGTTCCTGGGTGGGGGCCACAAGATCAGATGAGCCAATTTATCAATCCAGATGGTGCCAGCTGATCTATCAAGTGCAGGGTCTGCAAAATATCCCAAGCAATGACCTTAGGAACAGTGTAGGAAGGGTCAGAAACTTGTAGCCTCCAGCTACGTAAGTCCTAAACCCCCATTTTTTAATCTTGTGTCCTACAAAGGCAATCTAGTCCCCGGCCAAGAAGCAAGTCTAAACTGGGAGAGGACTGTTATCATCTTTGTTTTAAACTACAAACTGTAAACTAGTTTCTCTCAAAGTTAGTTCTGCCTATGCCCAGGAATGAACAAGGACATTTTGGAGGTTAGAAGCAAGATGGAGTCAGTTAAGTTAGATCTCTTTCACTGTCTAAGTCACAATTTTGCAATGGCAGTTTCAATGCCATACTTTTAAACCATCAGATCTTGTGAGAACTCACTCACTATCATGAGAACAACATGGGAGAAACATGATTGAATCACCTCCCACCAGGTCCCTCCCCTGACACATGGGGATTATAATTTGACATGAGATTTGGGTGGGGACACAGAGCAAAACCATATCAGTACTTGATCTTTGTTTATTGTGAGGTGCTCTGTGTTGTTTCTGGTGATGGGCTAGACAGTGGAGGGCTAGGCACCCTGAGCTTTCTTTTCCATGGGGTCAGGGGCCACACCTTGGCAGAGCTGGACCCCCCGGCTTGCCCACAAATACACCAATGGCAATTATGGGCACCAGCCCTGGTGAAGGTGGCTGAGGGGAGCTTCTGATAAAATGCTCTGTCTGTGTGGGGGCTGAGGGGGATTGCACCATCTCCATGTCCTAGATAGAAGGAACATGATCTGTTTCCCTATCATGCCCTGTCCTGGGGCTTGTGACTCCCAGTTCAGATGCACACTGTAGTCTATCCTCAGAATACAATGTGGTGGAGAGCCATGGGAATTACCTATCTTGTAACTCTCGGAGTGGTTTGGGGGTGGAACTTCTTCACTCTGCCCAATACAGATAGCTTTATGGCTCACCTGTTCTCTTATGTGGTAATGCTGCTGCTTCATGAGGATGAGGCAGGGCTCCACCTTTGGGCACATGTGGGTGGATGTTGTTTGTGGTGATGGTGACTGGTTGGATCAGCCTGACCTCAGACCCTGGGGAAGTGGTCAGGTGCCAGTAGTGTTGGAATGGGCTAAGTAATTCCCTAGTTCCCAGGCCTCTAGGGGGCCCACTGGATAGTGTGTATGAGTCCTGAAGGGGCTGGACCTGAGTCAGGTTAACCCAGAGTTCAGGTGCTGGCTGTGATGGGGAGAGGCAGGCTAGTCCATTGACCACTGGCAGAACTCTCAGGTGAGGGCAGGTGGAACCTTTAGGCAGTGGAAGCCCAAGGGAAGATCACGTGCCTATGGGGTTGGGTTTTCCAAAGTGTTCTGGGCCACAGCTAAAATGTTCAGGAGGGGTAGACATCTGTACTGTGGGCATTTCACTGGTGAGGGCAGGATTCTTCAGCTGGGACAATGGAGATTGGCAGCTGTGGGGAGCATGGTACACTTGCATTTTCCTCTCACACAAGTGGCACTGGATTTCACTGTTAGGGACAAGCAAAAGTGCCAAACCTCCCTGATCTCATGCTGGCCTAGGGGTGGTAGAGGTGGAGGCAGTGGTAGGGGGTGAAGGCAGTGGTAGTGACAACTGTGAAAAGCTTGTTGCTGACCTCAGGTAATTGGGCTTTCAGAGGAGCTGAGATGTGGCCTTAGTGTTCAGGTGGGGGTAGGGTGGGTGTGTTGGGGGCTGGAAGCCAGTGAGTCCTATTCTCCAGGGAGCAGCAGAGGAAGGGGTTTATGGGCCATGCAGCAGCCCCCTGCTCACCCATACCTCCGCTGAGCTGTTCATGCTGGAGGTGTAGGAAGGTACTCTGCTTCCTTGTTCCCTCCCTGACCTGGGGTTGGTAGGGACAGAGGCAGTTGTGATCACAAAAGGCCTGCCAACCACCTGTGAGAACTCCTGTGGGAATTATGTAATCAGGAACAGAGAGCTATGGCTACAGTGATCAGATGTGGGTGGGGTGAGTGTGCTGGAGGCTGGAAGGTGGAAACCCCATTTGGCAGAGAACAGTGGAGGCAGCAAGTTGTTGGGGCATAGTTTGCCCACTGCTCCTTTGCATCTCCATTGTGTTGTCTAGTGCTAGAGGTCTGCAAATGTGCCCTACCTCCTTGCTCCCCCCATAGGGGTGGGGAAAGTGCCAGCAGAGATTGTAAAAGGCTTGTCAGCTACCTCTGGGGGTTTTGCTCCCAGAGGAATGCAGAGATGTGACCACAGTGTTCAAGTGGGGGTGGGGCAGCTGTGCTGGGGGCCTAAACCTGTGCGCACCCCCTGGTGAGAAGCAGTGGAGGGGAGGGTCACATGGTATGCAGTCTGGCTGCTCCTCAGTACCTGGGCTATAACATCTATCCAATGGACATGCAAAAGTACCTTGCTTCCCTTCTTGGCAGGGCAGTGGCAGCTGGCACCAGGCTGCTCAGGGATCAAAGGCCAGTGAAATTCCATGTGGGCTTGAGCAGTGACTCTGCATAGACTCCAGGTGGCTCTCTGTATTGGTCTGGAGGGTGGGGTAAGGGTGTCTAGGGGACTTTCCTGTGCTCGGGATTACAAATGTCAATGGCAGAAGTGTGGATCCCCAGGGGACTCTCACTCACTTACTCTTTTCCTATGTTAGGGAGATTCCCCCAGCTCTGCATGGTCCCAGGTGGGCAGTTACTTGGCTTCATGGCTTCACTCCTCTCTGTTCTCCACATGTCCACTTGCTTCTCTGGTGAATCCCAGCACGATCTCTTAGGTGATCCTAAGAGTTAGTATTCACTTGCCACTTTGTTTATTCTCCATGAGATGGAATGCACTAGGTGCTTCTAGTCAGCCATCTTGAACCAGAACCTCCTTTAATTCCAAAACATGTTTTTCTTTAGTTATTTCAATATATTTTAGTATTTACTTTGAAGTGTTTGTTTGATAAATCTGTCATTTGTGACATTTTATCAGTAATTTCTATTGACTATTTTTCTTCCTCTGTCTGAGACAGTTGCCTTTTTTGGGGGGGTGGGACATTGTGGAGGTCTGTCCTGCAGACCTTGACTCAGTGATGGATGAATAATGTACACTGGCACAGATATTCTGCTTTGCCAGTCCAGCTGAGTGTCTGGGCCACTTACAGACTCCAAGAAGAGTGCTGTAAAGAGTCAGCAGCCAGCGAGACTTGCATTTATTTAGTAGAGATTAATTGACAAAGGCTTGAGTCAACACCACTAGAGAGTAATTGACATTGCAGACTTCCCAAGTAGAAAAAAATTAAGCACCCATGGTAGAACAAAGGTTAGTCTTAGGAGCACATGAGTAAACAAGCTGGTTAGACAAACTCCCCCACATTCCCTTGTATTTACTTTCATTTATCTAATTAAGGGTAAAGGGACTAGGCTGCCTTCAGCCAGATCTGTTACCAAAGTTTTGCAAACTCTCAGGCCTTTCAAGAGGGTTTGTAGCTATTATAACTAAAATTGTTCCCACCAGCCTGACTGAACCCTCACAGGACATGTCTCTTTTTTGTTGTTTAAAGTTGTACATTTTAGACAATATATTGTAGCAACTCCTGATTCTTTTCTCTTTCTCTCTGAGAAGTTATTGTTGCTGCTATTACTGTTTGTATTATTTTTATTTGTTTAGTCACCTAACAGGACTAATTCTGTAAAATCTGTGTCCCTGAAATATACGGCTACCAGAAATACCTGAAATATACGGCTACCTAACTCTGTTAGGGTTTTTCTTGTTGCTAGTTCTGGTTCTTATATTTAATCTTGGTGTACTAGAGGTCACTTCTGGTTGAGCATGGTTAATGGTCACTCAATGATTAGAGAGGTTGTGTTGCATTATCTTGAGCCACTCAGTTTTTCATCTTTTGTCAATGAGAGGCAGTTTAGACGTTGTTCCAGCTTTTGCTTTCATCCACACATCCTTCTGTCTATGCTGCTTATGTGCAAGGCTTTGTATTCATCCAGGGACAAGTAGATATTTATGGGTTTCCCTGACTTCTTCTGAGCATTCATGCAGTCTTGTGAGTGTGGGTAGCTGTTTGAACTTTCAGGGATATGTGGAAACTTATCAAGGCTCAGCATCACTATTTCATTTCTCCGATCTCTCTAGTAAATATCTCGTAAATGTGCTAGTTTCCTGCTTGTTCTATCCAATATGTCAATATTAGAGTAACTCCAGTGCTGAATTTCATGACATTTTGACACTAAGATCATTAATATTTTAGACAACACCCCGGGCATGTGATTTTGTGTTTCCAGCTCTAAATTATATCAGCCACCTCTGGCAGAAAAGCAGCTGATTTCCACCACTTTCCCCACCCTGCTGGAAGTTTTACGCCAAAGGACTTTGTTGGGGTAGTGATAATGCAAGAAGCCATAGGGTAAAATACCATATACTTCTACTGTTCTTATCTGATATTCATTAGGTTTTCACAAATACAGGTTTCTCCTTCTTTTTGTCTTAATGTCAGTTTGGGCAGCCATCACAAAGTAGCATAGACTAGATGGTTTATAAGCAACAGAAATTATTTCTCATAGATTTGGAGGCTGGAAGCCTGAGATCAGACTGCCAGTCTGGTTGGGTTCTGGTGAGTGCCCTCTTTCAGGTTGCAAGCCATCAACTTCTCCTTATATCCTCATTTGGCAGAAAGAGAGCTAGAAATCTCTCTAAAGTATTTTTTACAAAGACACTGAACCCATCCATGAGGGGTCCACCCTCATGAGCTGATTTATCTCCAAAAGTCTCCATTTCCTAATATCACCTCATTGGAGGTTAGGATTTCAACATATGGGTTGTGGGTTGGCGGCGGGGGACACAAACATTCAGTTCTTAACAGTCAATATCCAGGATTCTGAAATAGTTGTTTCCAACCACTTTTTTTCCAGTTTATTATTACTTTTGTTAGGAAAGACTTGATTGAATTCCTTACACTTTCATTTCAAAATTAGGTCTTGCCTTTCTACAAATTATGCACACCCCAGATGGAGATACACTTCAAAAATAAAAATCTTAAAATGGTACTTCCTTTTTTTAAATTTTATTATTATTATACTTAAAGTTTTAGGGTACATGTGCACAACGTGCAGGTTTGTTACATATGTATACATGTGCCATGTTGGTATGCTGCACCCATTAACTCGTCATTTAGCATTAGGTATATCTCCTAATGCTATCCCTCCCCCCTTCCCCCACCCCACAACAGTCCCCAGTGTGTGATGTTCCCCTTCCTGTGTCCATGTGTTCTCATTGTTCAATTCCCACCTATGAGTGAGAACATGTGGTGTTTGGTTTTCTGTCCTTGTGATAGTTTGCTGAGAATGATGGTTTCCAGTTTCATCCATGTCCTTGCAAAGGACATGAACTCATCATTTTTTATGGCTGCATAGTATTCCATGGTGTATATGTGCCACGTTTTCTTAATCCAGTCTACCGTTGTTAGACATTTGGGTTGGTTCCGAGTCTTTGCTATTGTGAATAGTGCCGCATGTGCATGTGTCTATATAGCAGCATGATTTATAATCCTTTGGGTGTATACCCAGTAATGGGATGGCTGAGTCAAATGGTATTTCTAGTTCTAGATCCCTGAGGAATCACCACACTGACTTCCACAATGGTTGAACTAGTTTACAGTCCCACCAACAGTGTAAAAGTGTTCCTATTTCTCCACATCCTCTCCAGCTCCTGTTGTTTCCTGACTTTTTAATGATGGCCATTCTAACTGGTGTGAGATGGTATCTCATTGTGGTTTTGATTTGCATTTCTCTGATGGCCAGTGATGATGAGCATTTTTCATGTGTTTTTTGGCTGCATAAATGTCTTCTTTTGAGAAGTGTCTGTTCATATCCTTCGCCCACTTTTTGATGAGGTTGTTTTTTTCTTGTAAATTTGTTGGAGTTCATTGTAGATTCTGGATATTAGCACTTTGTCAGATGAGTAGATTGCAAAAATTTTCTCCCATTCTGTAGGTTGCCTATTTACTCTGATGGTAGTTTCTTTTGCTGTGCAGAAGCTCTTTAGTTTAATTAGATCCCATTTGTCAATTTTGGCTTTTGTTGCCATTGCTTTTGGTGTTTGAGACATGAAGTCCTTGCCCATGCCTATGTCCTGAATGGTATTGCCTAGGTTTTTTTCTAGGGTTTTTATGGTTTTAGGTCTAACATGTAAGTCTTTAATCCATCTTGAATTAATTTTTGTATAAGGTGTAAGGAAGGGATCCAGTTTCAGCTTTCTACATATGGCTAGCCAGTTTTCCCAGCACCATTTATTAAATAGATGCGATACCATCTCACAACAGTTAGAATGGTGATCATTAAGAAGTCAGGAAACAACAGGTGCTGGAGAGGATGTGGAGAAATAGGAACACTTTTACACTGTTGGTGGGACTGTAAACTAGTTCAACCATTGTGGAAGTCAGTGTGGCGATTCCTCAGAGATCTAGAACTAGAAATACCATTTGACCCAGCCATCCCATTACTGGTATATACCCACAGGATTATAAAACATGCTGCTAGACACATGCACACGTATGTTTATTGCGGCACTATTCGCAATAGCAAAGACTTGGAACCAACCCAGATGTCCAACAATGATAGACTGGATTAAGAAAATGTGGCACATATACACCATGGAATGCTATGCAGCCGTAAAAAATTATGAGTTCATGTCCTTTGTAGGGACATGGTTGAAGCTGGAAAGCATCATTCTCAGCAAACTATCACAAGGACAAAAAACCAAACACTGTATGTTCTCACTCATAGGTGGGAATTGATCAATGAGAACACATGGACACAGGAAGGGGAACATCACACTCCGGGGACTGTTGTGGGGTGGGGGAGGGGGGAGGGACAGCATTAGGAGATACACCTAATGCTAAATGATGAGTTAATGGGTGCAGCACACCAACATGGCACATGGATACATATGTAACAAATCTGCACGTTGTGCACATGTACCCTAAAACCTAAAGTATAATTAAAAAAATAAAAATCCACTGTTCAACACATAGCCTATATTGAAGGGTACATTCAAACCTGAGAGACATTAAACTGATAAATGAAAAGAAGTTCAAATTTGTTAAATAGTTCTGTAGAATAATTTAGAAATATCTAATAGTAATTTTGAAGATTTGAATTTTTTACAATTTAGCAATTACTCTTCAAGTGTGCATTCTGGAGAACCTCTAGCACATATTTATTTATGCAAGTGCTCATTTTAATGTTGTTCATAATAACAAGAACTGGAAGGAATCCAGGTGTCTATTCACCAAAAACGACAAACATGCAGTGCAATGTATTTATATATAATGGAGATCCTACAGAATTAAAATGAATAAACTAGAACTATGTGTATCACTATTGATAACTGTTAAAAATCAATTATTGAGTAGAAAAATATTCAATTGTCAAATAATACATGAAGGATGATACTGCTTGTATGAAATTAAGTAAATATGCCAATAAGTCATTTAATAGTTCTCTTCATTTTTAGTGTCCTTGAAATATTACAAATCATTTTGTACAAGGGTAAACTAAAGCTAAGAGTTACAATGATTTGTCCAATAAAATGTTCTTTGTTGGTAGAATTGAGAATAAGAACCCATGTCCTTTAAGTTTTAATTAATTACCCTTTCTTCCATATTGCACATGTGAGGCCCAGTATGCCCTTCCATTCCCAAGTCAAAGTATTTCTCACTTAGGCAAAAGAATGTACTTTCTCACACATTTTCTCTGGTGTACCAGGCTCATTTGTATAGGATTGGCAGATCATACTTTACTCCATGTAGTGCCCAAGGGCTGAATGACTCTCACTTTTTCTCCTATGGCCTTATCGGCCTCATTGTAGTTTTCAGCAATGTGGGACGTTATTTGCCTTGTTCGAATGAGAATATCTGGTGAAACGTATTAATTTCCATTGGAAGATGAACCTTGGCTATTTAATACTAAATCTTAAAAGCTGCAATTGGTCACTTAGATAAATTCATGGTACTCTTACAATTTGACAAAAGAAAAAGGTACTAACTACCTGTACCCCGATAACTTATGGAAAAAATAAATAATTAATTTAGAAAAGATGAGGATGTTCATGTGTCTGTGTCTTTTCATGCTAGGGATAACTTGTGAGAAATTATGTAAATAGATGAAGTATACTTGGGGAGACACTTGGGAAATTTATGAAAAACTCTGACTGCACCTAGGAAAATCCATCATGACACTCTTACCTATTACCTAAAGAAATTAAATAGGCATGCAAATCAAGGCTATATATTACTTTGTAGAGTAAAACTACACAAAAAAGTCATGAGAATGTTAAATACCAAGCTCATGTTATAGGTCTGTAGTTATAGTACAATCCATAATTTATTTTTATTTGCACTTAAAGTATATAACAGGATTTATTTAACCCTACAGAAGTAAAATGCAAATTTATTCTTCTTAAAGCATCTCATCATTTCTATAACTTTAAAAAGTTGGTAACTAAAGTATGGTTTACTTCCAATATAACATATAAACTATTTTCTCCATGCTTCAACTCAAACCAGTTATGTCATTCTTTTTGCATTAGCTGGTTGATTGTTGGCACTGGTTTTTATTACTTAATTAGGACACTGCATTACCAATTAGGTGAAATATTTTTGCTCCATGTAAAGATGGAGTTTATGTAGGTGGTTTATGGTTTGCAGAGTTCTAGGCCATTCACTGGGAAGGACTCTATGCACAGGAAAGTAAGAAGGTAAAACTATTCAGTGAATGACAAATACAGGGTGAAATATATTTCCATTAATACTATAACACGTTTATGGACAATGTACTTTTGACACATCTCTCTACCAAATCCTGTGAATGATTCATAAGAAGCACAATAATTCAAGAAGTTTCAGTGTGGAAGAGAAATAATAGAGTTAGCTATCATAATAATATTTCTCTTCCACAATGGGAGTCTTACTTTATGTTTTGAGAGTCCCCAGCTAAATTGGGGTTCCATATCAGAGTGGCTAGTAATCCTGTCCTAATGAGAAATGAAAATGAGCTTGTTGTGGGTGTTTCCAGTCTGTCTTTATGGGATATTTTTACCTGGTGAAAGGCTTAATGCCTAGTTGTCATGACCAGGGAATTCCTCACACAGGAAACTTTATACTGGCAGATGCCCCTGCAGCTTTTGTCTGACCTATGTCTAGTTGATGTCTACCAGACCAGCACTCTGGAGGCTGGGAGCCTGATCTTGTGTTCTCCCAAGCATTCCAGGGAAATCTCAGCCTGGGCCAGCCCCTGGTTCTTCAAGTGGATGATGCAAATTGAATACGTCACTGCAATAGAAAAAAAGTTCAATGATGTTTATTTAGCAATCAGGCAGGGAGAGTGCAATAAGTTGGGAGGACAGTCCTTCATCCCAGAGTCATGTAGGAATGAAGAATCAGGTAGAGGGAGGGTGAGAAAGCCTCGCATTTAGCAGTATACCTGAGGGAACAGGGTATGGGTTACTTTAAGTTCACCGGAAAAATGACTGAATGGTCCATTTAAAGAAAGCAACAGGAAAGCAGGGAGCGCAGTTGGCCAGGTGGGAGAGATGCCTCTAGTTTTTATCTCTGGCCACCAGCTTGAACCATTTGAACGTAGTGTAGAACTGGAAACTGTATCAAGGGTAACTGAGCTCGGCTTCTGGTATGAGAAAGTGGAATTTGTATTCAAAATGTATGCCAAGCCAGCATAATTCACTATACCTTGGGAGAAGATACAATGCATATGCAAGCAAAGTGCTACAGAAACATTAGGACATAGAAATTTCAACTTAAGCCTCTAGGAAGGCTTTTAGAGGTGGTAACATTTGTGTTGGAATAGACATCTGTGAAGGACATGAAAAAATGGATAAGGAATTGTCTATCAGCTTAATAAATGTTGAGTAGTCTTATTTTTTGTAGAGAGCAGGGTATGGCATAGGTAAAACCAGGTTATATATTCTTGGCTCTCATGCTAAGGACATTAAATTTTATATATATATGCTTAAGGAATGATGAGATGTTTCAAGTGGAAGAGTGAGGTCCAGGAGAAAGGCAGGTTTTCTCTTACAGTTAATTCAGAAGAGTTTGAAGGAAAAGAGTTGAGTTGAGTTGGGAAATTGTGAGAGCTGAAGTTTGAGATGGCTATGTGTAGTCACATTCAAAAAGTGCCAGAAACAGATTGGAATATTGGAATGTGGGGGCAGTGGGGGGAACAGTACTGCAAAATTCGAGGTCATAACAGAGGAAATGACTGATGCCAAGGAGATGAATGGAATGCCAAAGAAAGGGAGATAACAAGGAGCAGAAATAGATTAATAAGGACATAAAGAGATAAAGAAGAGTTCAAGAAATGCAGAGAGAAAAGGAAAAAAAATTGGAATGCCAGAGGCTAGGACCTCTTGGAATCTACTTTTAAGGGGCAGTAGCATGGATAAAGGAAGCTAATATTAAAAATTCTGAAAGGAAAACCAAGAGGCATTCTGTTTAAGAGTTAGCTATCATTACCAGGTCTTTGGGGACATTTGATAAAGTAGTTTTCCTGACTGTGCCAGCAAAAGGCATAGTTAAGCATGTTAAAAGTCTGAGTAGTAAAAAAGACTTGGAGAGAAACATGTAGACACTCCTACACAAAATTTTTTTTAAAAAAAAAAAGAAAAATTAAGAGAAAAAAACAATCAAAGATAATAGAAGAGTTTAGGAGAGTTCCTTTTCTTATTTCTTTGATGAGTGAATCTGAGCAGTTGTTAGTAGATGAAAAGATGAAATGAAAAGTTAAATGAAACAGGGAGAGACTAAAAATGCAAGCCAAAGATAGCTTAACACAGTGGCACAGTGGTTCTCAACTGGGAGTCATTTTTCACCTCCTCAACTGGACATTTTTTAATGTTTGGAGACATTTTTGGTTGTCATAACTGGGGGGAAAGTGTAGCTGGCATCTAATGGGTTATGCCAGAGATGCTCCTGAACACCTACAGCAGTCACATGACAGTCTGTTTCAACAAAGTAATTCAACCCCAAATGTCAATAATGCCAAAGGTGGGAAACTGGCTCAACTGACAAACCAATGCCTCATAGCAGATGAAAAGATTAGAATCATGAGCATATATTGAGGGAATTTCCAGTTGTAGCATAGTGTCAATGGCATGGGTTTTATATTCACATCTGAAACAGTATGTTGTAATGTGGCAAGAGCTGGCCTTGGAGTCAAATACCAGGGTTCAGATTCTAGTTTAATGGCTCTCCAGCTATGGAACTTCAGGGAAACTGCTTATCATCTCCGTATCTCTGACTTCTTATTGTAAGATAGAATTAGTAAGTGCATTTACCATGCAGTGTTATGGGAAGATTCAGTTACTATATATTAAGAGCTCAGAACAGTGCCTGACACTTTGATGCTTAGTAAATGTTAAATGTTATTTTTATTATCTGATTTCAAATCCCCACTGAGATGTCTGACCCTTACTAGCTGTCTGACCACAGATTACTAAACATGTCTAATCTTTGTTTTTCTCTTCTGCAGTTTAATAACCCCTTTTCCAAAGGCCTATTGTAAAGATCACTTGATAAAACATGTATACACAGTAGATGCTATCTAGCAGTGTCTGAACAAACGCAAGCTCTCTTTGCCCTTCATTTGTAAATTTTAAAATTGATTCGTCATTCACTATATTTAAATCTGCCTCAATGTTTAGCTTAATACATCACATTCATACAATAAACATTTTCGTTAGGTAGAGTTGATCATTTTATGTAATAAATACATGAACTTGAGCAAGGACACTTTAAGAAATGGGGGAACAAAATGAGTCACACATGGGATAAAGTGATTACATCATATTTCAGAATCCTGTTAATTATCGCCTTCTTGTATATTATAGACACTGATTTGTTGTTACTAATGCTTTAAACAATTATAATGAGTCATCTTTTTGTTTGCCATAGTTCCAGAGTTTACAATAATGTATATCCAAAATGTGGCTCAGTGGAATGCTTCTCTGAACATTCTTCCAATAGAGTACACAGTATGATTGTTTACTGTGGGGCTTCCCAGTGTGGATTGCAACTGCATTCATCTAAATGAGAGACTAGAGACAAAGGAAAGACTCTGGCTTCTTGTATGAAATAAATTAGCAGAAAAAGATGTTCACGTTCTCACATGGGACTAGAATTAGATCATTACTCTCTCAGGTCTCTTACCATGACTGTTGTCAACAGTTAATTGTCAGAACTAATATGGTTTCCTAAAACAGCACTTCTTTAAAGTTTTTCCAGTTCAACTGAACTAGATTTATACAGTAAGGGTATGTCTTTACAGGGTGAAAAACATAAGATGCAAATTTTTAGATATTTTCAAGAGCATGAGAGGTTTATAATCATTTTTACTTCTCTATCCAGAAATTTTTTTAAACTTCATTTTCCAGCATTAATTATAAAGATGTTTTAAGAAGATCATGGAGAACTCTAGCAGGGAGAATGTAAGTGGGCTGAAATCTAATTCTGATAGGCAAAGAAAATGAAAAATTTAGGTTCCACTCTTGGATAATCAACAGAAAATAGGATTTAGATAATTCAGGTAAGCCATAATATGTGTTTTAAGAAATTATTGGATAACTAATTGATGAACTCAGTTGGAACTATAGGCCAGTATAATATACATTCATCAGTATCTGTTTAGTAGGAATTGCCTAATTGTAAATGACTCCTGCAGGAGCACGAAGGTAAATTTCTATTAATACGGGGTGTTCAATGTATTAAGATCATATGTTGCAATCCAATTACTTTGATAGTAGAATGTCATGAGTTATTCTGCTTGAACTCTAAAGTTTTCTGTAAAGTAGGTATTTTTACATCTCCCATCTTTTTTAAGGTGTGGAATTAAAGCTCAGATAAAATAATTAGCCAAAAGTTAATCTGTATGACTTTACATCATGTAATAATAATCAAGCCGTGAATATCTCTTCAAAAGTTAAGAAGAATGTTGTATAATTGATGATGTGAGATGACCACAAGACAAGCAGATGTAAACACTTTTTGTCAACCTATGAGGCTTGTGGAGCTGGACTCTAGGTCATTCCTCTAGTCTTGTCATCATGAGTCAGCTCCTGGGTAAGCTCATTTCCTACTGTATAAAAGACAAGGACTATCCAAAAACTCAAGGGGTTCTAATTATACTGATTAAATTACTAAGCCTTATTTAGACACGTACCTAAGTTCTTTCCTATTATCCACCTATCCAGACATACTATTATGGCCTCTTCAAAATTTTTGCATTCAGCAAATGCACATTATATCTGAGATCTCAGAATCCCTTACCTTAAAAGTATTCTTAATTCAAATTCTGATTCCTTTCTATTTATCCTCCTTTAGAGTTGTTTCAGAACAAGTCTGCAGCTTGGAACCATGGATAAGGCCAATTCTTCAGTGGTGTCTGAATTTGTACTGTTGGGACTCTGTAGTTCTCAAAAACTCCAGCTTTTCTATTTTTTTTCTTCTCTGTGTTGTATATGGTCATTGTGCTGGGAAATCTTCTCATTATCCTCACAGTGACTTCTGATACCAGCCTGCACTCCCCTATGTACTTTCTCTTGAGAAACCTTTCCTTTGTTGACATTTGTCAGGCTTCTTTTGCTACCCCTAAAATGATTGCAGATTTTCTGAGTGAACACAAGACCATATCTTTCAGTGGCTGCATAGCCCAAATTTTCTTTATTCACCTTTTTACTGGAGGGGAGATGGTGCTACTTGTTTCAATGGCCTATGACAGGTATGTAGCCATATGCAAACCCTTATACTATGTGGTCATCATGAGCCAAAGGACATGCACTGTCTTGATAATGATCTCCTGGGCTGTGGGCTTGGTGCACACATTAAGCCAGTTATCATTTACTGTGAACCTGCCTTTTTGTGGACCTAATGTAGTAGACAGCTTTTTTTGTGATCTTCCTCAAGTGACCAAACTTTCCTGCCTGGACTCTTACATCATTGAAATATTAATTGTGGTCAATAGTGGAGTTCTTTCCCTAAGCACTTTCTCTCTCTTGGTCAGCTCCTACATCATTATTCTTGTTGCAGTTTGGCTCAAGTCTTCGGCTGCAATGGCGAAGGCATTTTCTATGCTGGCTTCCCATATTGCAGTAGTAATATTATTCTTTGGATGTTGCACCTTCATCTATGTGTGGCCCTTTACCATCTATCTTTTGGATAAATTTCTTGCCATATTTTACACTGTTTTCATCCCCATCCTAAACCCCATTATTTATACACTAAGAAATAGGGATATGAAGGCTGCCATAAGGAAAATGTGAACCATTACCTGAGGCCAAGGAGAATTTCTGAAATGTCACTAGTAGTGAGAACTTCCCTTCATTAAGACAAAAATCCTTCAAATTCCTCAGGTCAATACTGTGTTTAATATTTTAATGTATTTTTGTGGTGTATCTCAATTGTGGGGAAAGTAGTGAAGAAGATAATACAGAGAACACTTAATGAACATTAACAAATCTTTTTCTAGGTGTCAAGTGAAAGTTAAATATAAAAACATGGAAAAATATCTGTTTAGATTAGTGGTTCTAGAAATAAAATATGGGCACTAGATGGATAATATGTATGCATTTACTGCTTTTGTTACGGGTAAATGTAAATATCATGAAAAAAATCAACGAGAACCTAATTCTTTGGTGGGCCTACATTCAAACATTTGTCAGGTTTTATGAGTTTTCTTAACAACATGCCTAAAACTTCCATGTGGATGAATAGTATTTAAGAATCTGAAACTGAATCTTGCCAACTTCAGGAAATAGCCAATCTACAATTTAATATAACTGCTTAAGTTTAAGAGGAGATTATTAGGTTATGAGACTCCTCCCCCCACATCAATTATGCCTATCCCATACGGTTTTCAAATAGCTAGCAATGCTTTAAAATATGGAATGATACATACTCAGAAGCTTCCATTTTAAACCTGTCCTTTAAAAGGCTGTCTCTGATTGGCTAGATAACTCTAATTTCCTTTTAGATTATGAGTCGTAGAAAAGAGAGGAGAATCTAGAAAGCTGAACTATTTCAGCACCAAGATTTTCATTTGTGCCACTTTTCTTGTTCCTACAGTGCAGCTGCCAGTGGCTTATGTTCAGGCACCCAGTGGTACTCATCCTCCAGCAAGTTTTATTGCCAGCCTTGGCCTTAAATTCTCCGATTCCCATTTTCAGTTCATCTTCTGTGGACTAGCTCTGGTCCAGTGCAACCCAGAGAACCTCTCTCCATCCAGGGGGCCTCACCTCACTCATGTTCTATCCAAAGAGTTCTGAAACTCAGCGATGGGCAGGGCATCACCCTTCCACATTTATTTCTTCCTTGGTTTCTCTCCTTTAGGCCTATGGTATTTTTTTTCAAAGTAAACTAAAGGCTATTCAGATTCAGATTTAATCAGTTTTTACATGTACTCTTTTTTTTTTTACCATTACTGTATAGTATTATGAAATATCATTGCATAAACAGATTCATGTAGCCACGACGACCACAATAAGGACACAGACCTCTTCCATCACTTCAAAGAAACTTTCCTGTGCTGTCTCCCCTGTGATCTTAACCCTGGCAACCAATGATCTGCTCCCCATCACTCTATTTTATTTTTTCATTTCAAGAGTGTTGTAAAATTTCTCAGCTGTTCAAACGGCCTTTGTAATAATTTTTAGAAAATTTAGTGTGGTTGGATTTGTGAATCATTTTTGGTATCTTTTTTGTGTGTATGTGTCTGATTTAAGAAATCCTTCTCTCTGTCAAGATCATAAAGACATTTAGATTTCCTTCTGTAAATTAAAACATATTTTGCTTTTTATACTTAAGAATTTCATCCCTTTGTAATTCATTTTGTACATTTTGGGAGCTAGGAATCTATTTGTATATATTTGTAAATATGTAGAAATCAGACTTGGTATCATTTATTTAATAGTTCATTATTTCCCACAATTTGCAATACTATCTCTCTTATATTTTCAGCTTCAGTGTATGTATGGATTTGTTACTAGACTCTATTCTGTTTCATTAATGTATGTGTTTAGCCCTGCACCCATATTACACTGTTTTAATTTACTACAGTTTTAAAATAAATCGATGTCTGATAGATTAAGTTCTCTCATCTCTTATTTTTCACAGTGTCTTTGTTAGTTTATCCCTTTTATGTTCTGTAAACATTTTACAACCAGCTTGTCAGATTTCTTAAAATATTATTTCAGGATTTTGTTGTAATTGCATTGGATTCATGTGCTAATTGACATACAAAGATATTTATTACATTCATTGTATATCAACATATTTATTAACTTATAGAGAATTGACATCTTTTACAAATAAATGTTGAAAAAGAAAAAATATGTAAACAAAAAATTACAATTATTTACGTAAAAAATGTAACTTGCAAAACAACAAATACTCTAAGCTTATGTACAAATTTAAAGATGTGCATTTAGAGAAAATTATAAAACTTAACAAAAGGTAGTAATGAAGAGTGTATTAGTAAATAAAACTTAAATAAGTGAAGATAGACACTATATTAATAAATAGAAAAACAGTATTGTAAAAGATGTCAATTCTCTCTTAGGGTGTTTTTTTAGTGTTACTTTTTATTCTCCTTGTAGTAGCTAATTCCTATTACCAGTTGCTAATTCTTTATATTAAGTATTCTCTGTTCAAATTCCTCATGTGGGTTCTGTCTCCTGACTAGACTCTGACAGATACAAATACTTTTAAGTATTTTGAAGATATCGAAAAATCAGAAGCATTCAGAAGCATCTCATCAAATATGTTAATGAGAGAAATCAGGAGCTAGTTGAATAAAAAAAAGTAGCTTCATCGATTTATGCACTAAAGTGAAATTCATCTATGACATGCTTGAAAATATAAAAAGTGATAGGGCTGCGCACGGTGGCTCATGCCTGTAATCCCAGCACTTTGGGAGACCCAAGTGGGCAGATAACCTGAGGTCGGGAATTTGAGACCAGCCTGACCAACATAGAGAAAACCCCTCTCTACTAAAAATACAAAATTAGCTGGATGGACACAGGAAAGGGAACATCACACACCGGGGACTGTTGTGGGGTGCGGAAAGCGGGGAGGGATAGCATTAGGAGATATACCTAATGCTAAATGATGAGTTAATGGGTGCAGCACACCAACATGGCACATGTATACATATGTAACAAACCTGCATGTTGTGCACATGTACCCTAAAACTTAAAGTATAATAATAATAAAATTTTAAAAAAAATTAGCTGGGCGTGGTGGCACATGCCTATAGTCTCAGCTACTCGGGAGGCTGAGGCAGGAGAATCGCTTGAACCTGGGAGGCGGAGGTTGCAGTGAGCCGTGATGGCGCCATTGCACTCCAGCCTGGGCAACAAGAGCAAAACTCCGTATCAAAAAAAAAAAAAAAAAAAAAAAAAAAAAAAAAAAAAGATAGCATTTATAAAGTGAATGCTATCATTTGGTAAACTCAAATTTATTTCTTGACTTTTTAATAATCGCCATCCTGACTGGTGTGAGATGGTATTTCACTGTGGTTTTGATTTGCATTAGATGCTGGTGGTGAAACTGTGGAGAAATAGGAATGCTTTTACACTGTTGGTGGGAGTGTAAATTAGTTCAACCATCGTGGAGGACGGTGTGGCTATTCCTCAAGGATCTAGAGCCAGAAATATCATTTGACCCAGCAAACCCATTACTGGTTGTATACCCAAAGGAATATAAATCATTCTATTCTAAAGACACATGCACATGTATGTTTTTTGCAGCACTATTTCCACCAATTTTTCAAATTACTCTAGTTCCAATAAAAACGAGACATTCCTAATGCTAATAGCAATGAATTTCTAATTTAATTAATTCTTATTTAAGGGAAACTATTAACGGCACATAGCATTGTACTTCGGTTAGGATTGTGATATTATGTACTATAGAATCCCACCTTAAATTTTGTTTAAAATATAAAAAATAAAGCAACTATTAATATAACTTGGTAATCAACTTTTTAATACACACATTTCAAAGTAATAGGAGAGTATTAAAAATTCTTTTTTTTCTCTCTGGTTTACAGATCCTATAGACTTTCCCTGCAATGCTGACAAACTGACAGAGAAATACCTTTAACTGAATAAAATGGCAGAAGAAGTGAACATTTTAGTAAATGTGGAAATAACTCTAGTCAATTGAAAAAGTGTAAAGGAAAGTGTCTTGAGTTGGCTGTCAAAAACTGGGATTTGAACATTGATTACATTACTATTTTGTGACATTGAACAGATTACTTAGCTTTTGATCAAGTCACCAATCTCTTCAGTCTTTTAATTTTTAGCTATTTCTCTTAGAATAAAGAAAAGAAAAAAAAAAAAAAACCTTTTTGGTTCACACAGGCTCTGTATTATACGGCTTCCTCTTCACGATAACCCATACAATGAGTTAATTAACATATTTCTCCCCGGCTAAGCCAAACTCTACCTTATTAGGGGATTTGTTTATAGTAGATGAATATATTCCTAAATTGCTTTTGATAATCTGAATATTTTAAAAAGTAAGAAGGGATGCTACCAAACCCAGGGCAGACTTTTATTTGTTTCCTGAGATCTGACAATTTAAGCTACTTCTGCTATGCTTATGAACTAAGTTGATGAGCAGTCCTTCTGACAAGGAACAGTCCTTCAGACAGTACCCAGCTCAGAAGCTGTTCGAAGGAGCTGATGTGATGCCTCAGACTTTACAGAGAGACGGTGTCATGGCTAGTGGGGACAGTACCCCAAAAGGCCAACGGGATAAAAGATGAAGAAGCTTTAGTTCCATTGACTAAGTATAGACAACTGGCAATAGTATGAGTCAAGTTAGTCACAGGACAAGGAGGAAAGTATCAGAGGTACATTTTCCAGGAACACAGAGTATCAGAGTCCTCCAGGAAAAAACAGAGTAGGTGATTGCAAAGGCACTTCAGGGTGGTCTTTAGAGGAACTATAAAGGTGGGGTGTGGGTGGAATGGATCTGTCAGCAGAGCCAAGATCCAGTACTTCACCATAGGTGTTTTACTTTTTAAACAAATCTACATTTCATCATAAATACTTTTCCATGGAAAAGACCCTTGCCATATTATATGTTGTATTTGCAATATCTTGAAATTCAAATAGATTTAACCTCATATCGAGTACATGAAGGATATCATAAAACTACTAACATGTCAACAAAAAGTTGTAGAAAACCTCTCAACTTTGTCTTGTGGTGGAGTTCTCACCCTTAAAAAGTCACATTTCTTACTCCATAACTTTCTGAACATTTATAGTTTGTTCAGCTTTTTCAGACTCTTTTACTCTCTGTCATAATATTGTCCTGAGGGAACTTAATGGTCACGATAATCTATAGAACATCATATTAGTCACACATTGAAGGCATGCACTGATTAGACCTGTGAGTAGGAAGTGACATACAAGAAGGTTAGCAATAACCCTTAGATATTTTCAGAATTCTGCCAAATCATTTAGGTGCTGAGTCCAATACACTAGAGCAGGCTAGAGTATCCTCTCGTTACATAAAATACACATTATTTTGTTTTATATTCTTTACCACTGAGAAAGAGGCACAGTTCTTGCAAGATCATTGAATGTTATAGGCAGCATAAAAACTGCTTTGTAAATATTACTTTAGATCAATTTTAGGTTGATTCATGGGATTTCCAGTTTTCAGTGGGTACCAGTACTAATTCTGGTCTTCGGTGCAAACTGCCCAGCCATTCAGGCTATGTCAACCAGAAATCCAATGAAATGGAGATATCCATGATACATAAGGACATTGTTTAGATTATTTACAAAAGTCAATTAGATAAATAACAATACTTTTAGGATTCCAGAAAAAATAACTGCAAAAGACAACTGCTTACTGTTTAAAAAATAGATCTTAGTATGCTGTTGGGTCTTATCAGGGACTAAGTACCTGACCATTGATTTCCAAGTGTCTGCCTATGTGACAAGCACTGCTCATCATGAACTGTTATCAGATTTATTAAATCATAATTTCTAGCTGCCACGGCAGCAAGCCATCACACATTGGAAATGGCATGTGTAGGACCACGCTGAAACAGGTATAAAGGCACTAGTAATTGGCATGAACAGGTAGGCTAAATCCCTTATCAAGTATTTCTGTGGCATTAATATATTTTCTTAAGCTCAATATTATGGCCTCGTGGGAGAGTTTCTATGGATGACTTCATTCTATGTCTTGGTGCAAGCCAAAAAATGGACTGCTGCTGCATTACAACTCACTCAGATGACCTTCACGGACACTCAGGAGGAAGAATTCTCTTATTGGCCAGAGCCATAAACATTGCACTTAGTTATCAGATTTAGATGGAGAATTGGTCATAAGTAAAAATAAACATGAATTCGTGGGCTTTGAAAAAATGGCTTTGCTAGCTTGTTAGGGGTCTTGAAGATCAAAATTGAAAACTGGAGGAAAGTAGTCTGGGAGGGAAGAATGAGGGTGAACCTATGTGAATGGGCTCTAAGTGTGTAGATTTTTGTACTTCACAACAATGCCTATCAGGGACCAAAAACATGGACTCTCTTTTATCAAGGTTAGTCTCATACCACTACTGCAGCTCCTGAATGCTTGGTCTGTTGGTAGAAGGGAGTCACGCTGCAACCTTGTTATGGTGCCATTCCTCAGAGAGACCACATCCATTTGGTGGCAAATCAACTGTATCACACTCCTTCCTCTGAAGGGGGGGTAGTGATTTGTCTTTGTTGGAATTCATTCCTACTCCTGATGTGAGTTTTCCTTCTCTACCTGTAGTCCTTCTCCCCAGACACAATTCCAGGGCACACAGAGTGTTTGATATATGGATATAGGATTCCACAAAGATTGTCTCTGGAATTATAGACAAAAGTATTTACTGTGAAGAAACTGGAATGTATTGAATTTACAGTGAAGAGGTGTGACAATAGAGACATATCATGGATCCATTTTTCTGGGAAGCTTCCAGCCACAAACAAGATTGGAATGGCCTTTAAAAGCCTCAGATAAGAGGCTGTTGTTGAGATTATGCTCACATTTTTTGAGATGGTGAACTCCAAAGTAATATATTCATTGAAATGACAGTTAATTTGCAATTTTCTGTCACCAGTAGCTAAAATACAATCAGATAACAAGGAATAGATTGGACTCTCTCTCCAGCATTCCCATTGATCCACTTGCAGATTTTGTGCTTCCTGTCCCAACAATTCTAGGATTTACTATGATCTTGCTTATTTATTTATTTATTTATTGCTTGTGGTTTATTGAATATCTTGCTTCTACGGCTAGAAGTATACTTCAGTTATGGAAAGCTTTTAGCCAGGATCTCTTCAGCTATTGTTTTAGCCTTGTGCTCTCTTCTGTGACTTCAATTATGTTTGTCTTTTTCCAATGTGGCTCTAATTCATGTCCTTTCTTTGCCATCTTTGCCAATTAACTGACAACAAAAAGCTTGTTTTTTTAAAAAAATTCCTATTTGTTTATTTTACATTTCTCTAAATAAGAAACAGGGTTTTTATTTTTAATTGGGCATATTTTTTGTCTCTTAAATTGTTACCTGTTTTCTGCTTTAAATATATTCACTAAGTAAAAAATGTATGTTTCTAATTAGGTTTTCATTGACAATGAATTAACATATTTCCTCCCCAAATTACTCCAAATTATGTTGACATTTTTTCAGTCTGTAAGGTAAAGAGGTCTTATCATTGTCACAGTTGTAGAGTATTTCTGTTCTTTTGAACTCCTTGTGCATCTGCTCATTTTTCTACTTATTGATATTTCTTTATTTTAATTACTAACAGTATTTTGATTTACAAGGAATTAGTCTCGTCTGTCATATGTGTTGCACATATTTTATAGTTTGCCTTTTTATTTAATGTTGATTGTGGGTTTTTTGATATATCAAATCTAAAAATGATTAAGTCAATTAATTCTATCCATTACATAGCCATATATTTATGGCTTCTTAATATCATGTTTTAGAGGCCTTACCAACTCCAAGATTATAAAAAAACTTCACGTGCTTTTTTCTAGTTTTTAAAACTTAATCTTTGATCCAATGAAAATTTATTTTGCTTTTATAACTATGCAGATAGAAATTTACTTTTTCCCATGAATTTCATTTATGTAGTAATCTAAATTTCTTTAAATTATTATAAATAACTATTATTATAAACTATAATTTATATATATTTGGTTATATTTCTGGATACTATTCTGTTTCATTTATTGTTTATATACAAATATATATAATTAAAAATAATATATACATTTTAGACATATCACACTGTGTGTGTGTGTGTGTGTGTGTGTGTGTATGGGGAGAGAGAGAGACAGAGAACATGGACCAAAATATTTCACCTTGGAGCTTTTCTTATTTT
Organism: Nomascus leucogenys; assembly: GCF_006542625.1. Taxonomy (NCBI): domain Eukaryota; kingdom Metazoa; phylum Chordata; class Mammalia; order Primates; family Hylobatidae; genus Nomascus; species Nomascus leucogenys. Next base: position 1,666,078 of record NW_022095772.1, on the reverse strand, counting down.
TTTTGGTAAAGTTACTTCTAGTTATTTTTCTCTTGCAAATATTTCTTGTCTACTATCACACAATTTATCTCCTAGGAACCTTTGTAGGCTATTTTAATAATGATTATTTTATGCAATCAAAAGAAACTATTTCTAATCATCCTGAGCAAAATGTAATTATTAGGAAGACTTGGCATTATCTGCATGTTTGACAGTACATTTAGAGAAATAGCCTCATAAGATGAGCAGAACCATTAGAAGCCAGACAGCATGAAAAACAGTCAAGATTATGCTTGTCTGGTAAAAACAGATGCTTGTTGACACTGGGTCTTCCCTGAATCATTGCTGCTGAAATCTACCATTATTTTACTATTGTGATAGTCCCTTAACTGTCTGTCATTGTATATCTCCCTTAAGATGCTAAATTAGGCTTTATGCTTTTGAATTTTTCTTTGTAGCCTGGATATTTTAAAACTTTAATTCATAAGTGTGTCCATTGATTTGGTTTATAAAAGTTTGAACATAATTTTACAATCTTTAACTTTTTTTCCCTCAACATTATGTTTTTAACCATATATATTCATGTATAAAATATTATTTAACAATTATATTAAATTTATATATATATGTACTTAGGTTTTTTCCAGTATCTCTCTCCTTCAGTCAGTGCTGCAATATGTGTCATTGTGCTCAAATGCTTATATATGTGAACGTTTTACTAAGGTGTACACACACACACACAGGATACATAGGAAGATAGAAACACTAAGTAATAGGGAAGCTTACCTTCAATTTTTTTACTTAAAGATGACCACTTGAAACTTACATCAGAACCTGTGGAGATCTAGAAAACTTATATCAATTATAGTTGAAAAAGACTGTTGATGTATTTTGGGAAAGAAATAAATTTATATAGGGAATAAATGAGAGCCTCTTTAAATATTTGAAGAAAAATAATATTGAAGTGCTAATAGATTTACTCTTTAAATTACAGACGGTAGAAACAGTGGAGCACAGATTGAACTGTCTTATGAAGTAGTGGGCTCCTTGCAATTGGAGGAAACACCCTGAGGCGAGGTGATCATTTTTAAGATTGTGTGATTGTTTCATTAACAGAAAGTTAGGAGTTGAATACTTGAATACTTCCTTTGCTGACTGATCCTCAGTTAAAATCAAGTAATCTTTTGCTTTCATATGTATACACTAGTTGGCAAACAAACAAACAAGTAAACTTTTTTTTCGTTTCCATTTCTGGAAAATTATTTTGTAAAACATAATTACTCCCACTGGAAAGTGACCTCAGATCTCGAAAGGGTGATTTCTTCCTTCACCAATGAAATCAGTTTACTAGAATGAGGTTAAAAGGCCTTATATTGTATTGCCTTAAGATATTGTAATTGCTCGGTTGAGTGCAAGGTGATCAGAGCCCTCACTACCTCAGGACAGGACCTGAGAGGCTTCCTTCCATATGGCACAGTGTAGGGAACCAAGTTAAAATGCATCAAGTTAAGATTATATTACAAATATCTTCAGTATGAAGACTCATAGCAGAAAGTGAGAAACAGAAACAAACTAGTGGACACCAAACTGGAGAAAATAAGGAAGAAGTCAAAGACTTGGAGAACTTTTTCGAAGTGTAAGTATTATAAATTCATTGTGAACATATTGTTACACTAGAGAAATAATTAATGAGATCTCTTATAGATGCAAAATCAGCAACTAGAAGATAGCAAAGTGGAAGTTATTGTCTGAAATTGAAAACTCCCTCTGGAAGAACAACATTCCTGTTCTCCACTTCTCTGTCTATACCGTTCTTCCACTGCACTGCTTTTGGGCAACCCTGGTAAGAAGAGGATCAGAATCTGATAAACAGAGGAACATATGTTAACAACCATTATCTGTCCCTTCTCTGACCCATTTATGCTTTCTGTTCAGTGACCCTGTAGCCATTAGTTTAACAAATATTTATTGACTACCAAAATTTGCCCCAAATGAAGAAAGGTGTAGATATACACACTAGAGTAATGGTCAGTAGTATATCCTTTATTGTTTGCTTCTAGGCTTATAGGTCGTCAAGTATTATACATTAAAATAAAGACAGGAAAAGTTATTCATGCTTATGATTTCAGAGTTCCATTGACACATTGTATAGTAGATATTAATGTAACAGCAACCCTTTCGTATCCAACTTGGTTTTACACCAAGAATAGGGAAATTTTCTGATGGTGTATTTTGGGATCTGAAAACACTCCTATCTCTGAGGTATAGTGGTAATGAGAGAATGAATGATTCAATAATGCAGAAGCTTCTCGGTGCTCTGTGGACTGTTCAAGGAATGCTGACTTTTATAAACTCCATGTGTTTCCATAATTGCCTCTGCACTTACAATTTTAGAGATGAAACTAGCTTTAGAGATAATTCAGTTCTATCTTTTAAGTTCAGTCACGCAGCTAGAAAGTAGCAAATGCTATTTGTCTATACTATTGGGTAACTACCTTAATTATTAAGAAGAAAATGAGATATAATGTTGAACCTGATCTGTTCTACTTGCATTGAAAAAATCACAGGAAGTTAGCTTGAAGAGGAATTTCTAGTTGTTTCCTATATTTTGAAAAATTAAGACTAAAAACCTTATCATTTATTAGATATTGAAAAGATATAATTTGTGGGAAATTTGGATATTTTCAAAAATATATATTTTTCAAAGATAAGATGATTTTTGAAAAAGGAATAATACCACTAACATTATTTAACAATTTTTTGTTAATCATGTTTTATTCTCTTTCTTCTTCCTTCTCCTTTTCCTTCTTTTTTCTTCCTCCTCCTCCTCTTCCTACTCTTGCTCCTTCTCTTCTCCCTCTTTCTCCCCCTTTGTCTTCTTGAGCACCCTCTTTCATCTCTTTCAATCCCCACTCCCGTGTAAATGCCTATTATGTTCCACTCTGAAATGTTACAAGTGACATCACCATTTCACATGTTAGAAAAGGAGTTGAGAAAAGTCAAGGAACTGTTCATTCCATTAGAAATTTTAGAAACTCAGATTGAATCCAAGCCTGTCCCACTTCAGAGCCCCACCACTCTATCATGCATAAGATTTAGCTTTCTTTGTCCAAAATCATCTCCCAGTCTACTTTAGGAGTCATTACTACAAGTATACAACTTACTAGTAGTATAAACTTGGGCAATTTACTTAGCCTAAGCTTCTCTGTGCCTCAGTTCCCTCAATTATAAAATGCATATTTGAACGGTAGCTACTTTGAAGGGTTGTTTTGAGCATGAAATGCGTACAAATGCATGCCATATGCTTAGGAGACTGCTTAGAACATAGAAAGTGCTACAAATGTTATCAATATTATCATTTTTATATAAAGCACATTTTCTAATATTTGCTATAATATATGTATGTACAAAATACTGTGTGATTCATTTAAGTGGCAAATCTTATCACAAATGACATTTCAATTATGGAGTATTTTTTACTGTAATTACAATGGTTCGTTATTACTGTATAAAGAACTGGTATATATTCTATACCAGTAGTAGTAGAATCTAAATTTATTTGCATGCTCTGTGTCAAGGATTTTTTTTGCTTAATAACCTATGAAAATAAATAATTTTTCTTCCATTACATAACTGTATTTAATAGGCTTTCCACAATGAAGTGAATGCTATAAGCAGTTCCTCATGGTGTCAAATTTTATATTTTAAAATTCATAACTATAGCTCTTTAGGAATTTTTTTACTCTTAGGAATGGGAATATCTTTCCTTTTCAATGTTTCTTTGCTTCCTCATTTCCCCTGCTCATGTATACACATGATTAGACATGCCAGCATTGCTCCAAATCTTCCACATGGAAATGAGATCCCATCATGGAAACATGTAGTTAGGTCAGTTCATGCCTCATTGATCTGCTTACATTCTTGAGTAACTTAGGTTTCTTCATTCTTTGTTTTTGAGATGGAGTCTTGCTCCATCACCCAGGCTGGAGTGTAGTGGCATGATCTCGGCTCACTGCAACCTCCATCTGCCAGGTTCAAGTGATTCTCCTGCCTCAGCCTCCTGAGTAGCTGGGACTACAGGTGTGTGCCACCACACCTAGCTAATTTTACATTTTTAGGGGAGACGGGGTTTCACCATGATTGCCAGGCAGGTCTCGAACTCCTGACCTCGTGATCCACCCACCTCGGCCTCCCAAAGTGCTGGGATTATAGGCATGAGCTACCGTGCCTGGCCTGCATTCTACTTAAAACTACATATCATAACCAATGCAAACATGGAAGGCCCTGAAAGTGTAGGATATAGTGCTTCAACATCCAGGTTAAAACTACATAATGAAAGCTTGAAAACAGTTTAAACACTTTTTAATTTGGTTTATGATTACCTATACAATTTTAACTTTTAAAATATAAAATATTTATTATTTTGGTCATTTCTAAATAAACTGGTTCTAACAAACCACTGAGGAATATGGAGGGGTGCAGAGCTTCAGTTAGTATAAGGACAAATAAATATCTGTTGTGTACTGTTGGACACACAGAGCTAAGGTCAAAAATGTTTCCTGAACCACTTCAGGAAGGGTGTGCAGGGTTTTCTCTGTGACCAAGTGGCCACATGTGTTGAGCAAAATGTCAAAAAACATTTAAGAGCAAATTTACTTACTAGTTAACTTTCCTGAGAATTTCTTATGCCTTTGAAATGAACTATATGAGATATTTCTTAAAGGACCGTTCTTGAGAGGTGTTAGAGATTTTGACAGATTCAAGTTTGTCAGGTACGTATAAGATAAAACACAGTCAGAAGAAAGAGACTGAAAACACGTTGTTGGTTATTGTGTCATTTATAGTTAATTGCTTTTTATGTGACAGACGGTGAACTTTGATTAACTATTTGTTAAAAGGTTGAAAGGAAGTGTTCTTGACCTTCAGAGAAACTTTCAGAGTGTCACCATTGGCTCTTCCTTCTCTATTACAGTAAATTGCTTCTATCGTTTTCTTTTTTCTTCTTTTTACGTTTTTTTTTTTTTTTTTTTTTTTTTGAGACAGAGTTTCACTCTTGTTGTCCAGGCAGGAGTGCAGTGGTGTGATCTCAGCTCACTGCAACCTCCACCTCCCAGGTTCAATTAATTCTCCTGCCTCAGCCTCCTGAGTAGGGGGGGATACAGGTGACCACCACCACGCCTGGCTAATTTTTTTGTGGTTTTAGTAGAGACGGGGTTTCACCATGTTGGCCAGGCTGATCTTGAACTCCTGACCTCAGGTGGTCCACCTGCCTTGGCCTCTCAAAGTGCTGGGATTACAGGCATGACCCACCGTGCCTGGCTGCTTCTTTTGTTTCTTAAAATACTTCCAAGAACACTATGATTCTCAGTTCCATTTAGTCTTGTGTTTAAGGCTAATTGCATTCACGATTTGCTCTTGATCTACCATTCATTAATTTAATTTTTATTGTTTCTTAGCATGCCGTCTCCTCCAGCCAGGCCACTCCACTAACAGGTTCCTGAATGAAGTACATCTTTATATTTTTACCTTTGATTCTTTACTCATGCTATTCATTTCACTTGAAATAATAGACTTTTCCTTCACTTTTGGCTAGCAAATTTCAAACTTTAGAGAAGTTTTAGCACAAATAGAAATTATTCGAGCTAAAACTTATCTTACCACTTTGGCATAATCTCTTTAATCTTATTAACGTTTATACTATTAATGTATTTCACTTATACTTTCCTGTTTCTGATTTTATATTTTCGTTTTTTTAGTATGTGTAGTTTTTTCTAATTATGACAGGGATTCATATCTAATCCTCTTTTTCACAGTCTTTCAATTTTCATAGCAGTCATGGATGTTAAATATTAGTCAACTGAGTATTTACATATGTAAATATATATAACCTAATTAAATTGACTATTTCTTTTGTTTATAATTGACTATATTTCTTTTGTTTATAAACTAGAGGTATTGTAATGCCAATCATTGTGACATTTTTCTGATCTCTTTTTTTTAGGTAACTGCATATTGGATACATGGCTCACACAAATGAATCGATGGTGTCTGAGTTTGTACTTTTGGGACTCTCTAATTCCTGGGAACTTCAACTTTTCTTTTTTGCCATCTTTTCTCTAGTCTATGTGACATCAGTGCTAGGCAATGTCTTAATTATTGTCATTGTTTCTTTTGACTCCCATTTGAACTCTCCTATGTACTTCTTGCTCAGTAATCTTTCTTTCATTGATATCTATCAGTCTAACTTTGCCACCCCCAAGATGCTTGTAGACGTTTTTGTGGAGCACAAGACTATCTCCTTTGAGGGTTGCATGGCCCAGATATTCCTTCTTCACAGTTTTGTTGGGAGTGAGATGATGTTGCTTGTAGCTATGGCAAATGACAGATTTGTAGCCATATGTAAGCCTCTGCACTACAGTACAATTATGAACCAGAGGCTATGTATAATTTTTGTGTCTATTTCCTGGGCAGTGGGCATTCTTCATTCTGTGAGCCACTTGGCTTTTACAGTGGACCTGCCATTCTGTGGTCCCAATGAGGTGGATAGCTTCTTTTGTGACCTTCCCTTGGTGATAGAGCTGGCTTGCATGGATACATATGAAATGGAAATTATGACCCTAACGAACAGTGGCCTATATCATTGAGCTGTTTCCTGGCTTTAATTATTTCCTACACCATCATTTTGATCAGTGTCTGGCGCAGGTCCTCCAGTGGGTCATCTAAGGCTCTTCCTACATTAACTGCCCACATCATAGTGGTGATTCTTTTCTTCGGGCCTTGCATTTATTTCTGTATATGGCCTTTTAGCAGACTTTCGGTGGACAAATTTCTTTCTGTGTTCTACACTGTTTGTACTCCCTTGTTAAACCCCATCATCTACTCTCTGAGGAATGAAGATGTTAAATCAGCCATGTGGAAGCTGAGAAACCGTCATGTGAACTCCTGGAAAAACTAGGGATCGCTATGAAGGAGCATAATCCTGAATTAGAATGAAGACCCTCCAGTATATCACAGTGTCTTGCCAACCATCTTTGCCTGAGATATGGGTTATTGAGTTACAGAATTGGCTGTTTGTTTTAAATGCAAGAGAATTGCATCAAGTCAGTCTCTGGTTCTATTTAAATATAATGTTAACTATTTTTTCATTGTTTATAATTCTAAAGTATAAATTGTCTTGAAAATATTTAGTAATATTTTAAAATATTTTATAAAGATTTAGAGATTCCAATGTGCATAAAATGTTATTCATGTTACTAAGCTTGTGATTCTCTTCAATTGAATACATGATAGATTTAGACCTGACCATCAAAATTTACAGGCATACTGAATTTCTGAATTTATTCATAACATTACAACATACATTGACATAGTAGAAAAAGTATTACCTTTTACAACATGGATTTCACCATATTGTTATACATTTTTAGCTTTTCTTTATCTTATGTATTAAGTATTTTAGTAATTTATAATTTGGTTATTATATATGTGTATTTATAGTTTTCCCTATTTACTATTTTATTTCTATTTTTTCTGTTTTCCTTTAGATTATTTGACATAAATTTTTGCTTTCTACAAAATTTTCTAGGTATTTGGTGCCATCAACAACATATATATGTGTGTGTGTGTGTGTCTGTGTATATATATACGTGTGTGTGTATATATATATATGCGCGCGTATATATATATACACACATTTGTCAGAAGCCTACTTTTTTTAAAGTAGAATAAATTGGCTATAATGAATTCCACATTATTCACAGAAAATTTCAAATATCTTTGAAACTGTTTGCAGCCATAACAAATTTCTACAAAATGGGTGTCTAAAAAAAAAAGATTTTTTATGTCACAATTCGGAGACTATATCACAATTAAAATATATTTCCTTTAAGACTGAGAATGAGACAGAAAATATCAAGACTTTCTTCAAATTTGAAAGAAGACACAAGAAGTCTTCATATATGGTAGAGTATGTCGTCTTTTGAAACTTCCTTGACTATTCTTGCCTCTTTGCATTTCCAAAGACATGGAATTAACCTAGATGCCCATAAATGGCAGACTGGATGAAGAAAACATGGTACATATACACAATGGAATACAATGCAGCCATAAAAATAATGAGATCATGACCTTTGCAGCAACAGAGATGAAGCTGAAGGCCATTATCCTAAGCAAAGTAACACAGAAACAAAAAACCAAATACCACATGTAGTCACTTATAAGTGGGAGCTAAACACTGAGTATGAATGGACACAAAAAAGTAAATAATAGACATTGGGGCCTACTACAGAGAGAAGGGTGGGAGAAGAGGGAAAATCCAAAAACCACCTAGTGAGTACTATGGTTATTACCTGGGTAACAGAATTATCTGTATAACAAACGTCTGTGACATGTAATTTACCTATAAAACAAACCTGCACATATGCCCATGAAATAAAAATAAAAGTTAAACAAAAGACTATATATTGAAATCTTGTATTGGTAAAGAAAAAAGAAACATGCTAGTGAAACACACTAGAGATTCTGGGAACAAAAAGCAAGTACATAGTCACCTGATCTATGAGAAATAGGATAATGAAGAGAAGAAACAAAAATATGAAGCTTGGCAATTGTACTCTTACCTTTAACAAACAACAACAAAAAAGGTTGGCTCTAAATTCACAAAAATAATTCAAAATAATATATATTTCTACATAAAAATCAAGCTTTTAGAAGATATAGGAGAATGTTTTCATGACTTTTATATATGCAAGGATTTCTTAAATATGACACAAATAACTTTAAACTTAACAGAGTCTATATTGGACATACAGAGACTTGATGATTAAAGCTCTTAAAAACAGACACCTGGTAAATCTATGATTGGTAATCGTGTGTGTGTGTATGTGTGTGTGTGTGTGTGTGTGTGTGTGTGTGGAGAGAGGGAGAGAGAAAGAGCAGAGGGAGAGCGCACGCACATACAACAGCTCTGTGGCTTGGATGGTCTAGGCACTTGGAGGATACACTAAGTCTGAACCTAAATTTTAAGAACCCTCTACCAAATTGGGAAACAAGACTCATGCAATGAAAAAGTAATACAAGAAAAAAAAAGAGACAAACTAAACTTCATTAAAATACGTTATCAATCATCATTAAAGACGATAGTGAAAATGCAGGTCCTCACAGACACCAGAAGCTGGAAATGGCAAGAAACAGATTTTTCTCCAGAGTTTCTGAAAGGATTGTGGCTCTGTTAACATCTTGATTTTGATCCAGTGATACTGATTTTGAATTTCTATCCTCCATAAGTAAGAGAAAATAAACTTCTGTTCTTATGAGCCACCAATTGTGTAGTAATTTGTTACTATAGGAAACAAACACATATGGTAATTCATCAATTCATCAAACTATACATACACTTATGATTTGTGATTTTTTATGTTTCTGTACACCTCAATAAAGAGTTTGCTAAACATTAAATGCATAAAGAACAGGCTTAAATGAGGTATGAATTTCTTCAACAAATACTAATAAAGTTTTTATTCTATCCAGAATTTCTGCTAACTACTGGGAAATTAATGATGAGGAAAATGAAAAATATCCCAATCCTAGTGGAAAAGGCAGGTTAAACAAACAGCTATAGAGTCTAAATTGCTTTGATAAAGACTTAAGAGCAGGTAAGAAAAGTCTGAGGCCTGAAGTATGTTAGTAGACAAAGAAGAAAAGTGAAGTTCTCCCTTGTACAGAAATCTACTTACAAAGGCAACTATCTGCAAAGGATGATGAGATAACCACTGCACTGGAGAAATTAAAAGCTCAGATTATAGGAGACGGTAAATTACAGGGAACTAAGTATCCGTCAATTTTCTTACTTCCTCTTCTAGAGTTTAGAGCTGTTACTGGACAGTAGCTCCCCTTCTAGAACTATAATTCTTAGTCACCTTTCTTCTAAGTAAGTCCGTATGTCCTATTCTTACCAATAAAATATCATATTCTTACCACAAAAAGAAATAATTTGACTAAGTTAGTAATAATTGAGTCTGACTTAACTCTTTAGTCCTTTGTCTGCCAAGAGGATGCAGAAGACTCTGGGATCCTAAAGAAATGTTTTTTTAATTATTATTATACTTTAAGTGTTAGGGTACACGTGCATAATGTGCAGGTTTGTTACATATGCAAAGAAATCTTAAATCAAGAAGATGCAAGAGGAAGCGACGCCAACAAGACAGCTGACTAGAAGTGCCTAACACTCAACCTCCTCCTCAGCCACCACACAAAAGGCCCAAAACAACAAATAAATAACCACTTTTCAACTAACATATATGAAGGAGAGCCCTGGGGTAAAACGGAAATGGCAGAGACCCTGTGGATCATGGAGACTCAGGATGGCCATATACAAAAGGGAATGGAACACTCTGCCTTTACCATCTTGTCTCTCCTAGTGGGATGAGGTCAGAGCCAGGGCGTACTCTCCTTACAGAGAAAAGTTATGCAGGAGGCCCTGAGCAACACAAATTAAAATGTGGACACCCACAATCTTTGCTCATGGAGATCACTGGAGTCCTCACAGGTCCCAGGCCCAGCCTGAGGAGTTGCCTGGAGTTCACATGTCTATGTTACCCCAAACAAGGAGCCCACATCGTGTCTCCTCCTGCCCTATTATCCAAGCTGCTGCCATGTAATGGCATCTTCAGACTGAAGCCACTGCTAGGGTGCCTTCTCATTTGGGGGCCAGTAGCCACTGTATCTTCCCATACCCTAGACTTCACTGCCACTACACCGCACCTACTCATGGCAGCACACCATTCTGCAGCTGAGCAGCTACAACTTCTAGCCCCATGGAAACAAACTGCCAAGGAGGCACTCCATCTTTCCATCCCAGTGACTGCAGTATCTTGGCTCTGTCTACTCAGAGCCTAGGACCAACAGAACAGCTGTAACCTTAGCACCTGAGCCCATGTGGCACCCTGTTCCCCAAGGAACAGGCACTCATGCCCAGTGATTGTACCCAAGCTAACAGAGCAGCCTCACAAACTCCTGCAGCCTAAGACATTTTCTTATGAGGAAATCCCCCCATATGGGACTTCATGGCTGTATCTTGCTGCTTTGGACGATCAGCATATTTCTCAGCATACTTCTCAACCTTGCAGGCCAGGAAAGAATGGGATAATATATTCAAAGTGCTGAGAGAAAAAAATAAAACTTCTAGTCAAGAACAGTATACTCATCAAAGTTATTCTTTATATATGAAGGAGAAGTAAAGTCTTTCCCAGACAAGGAAAAGCTGAGGGAATTCATCACCACTAGAACAGCCTTATAAGAAATGCTTAAAAGATGGTTTCAAAGGATGTTAATTGCCACTACGAGGTGAAAGAATGTTAATTACTACCATGGAAGTATTTAACTCACTGGTAGAAGTAAACATAATTAAATTTAGAGTACTACATTATTATAGTGGTGGTATATAGTATGAAGGTTAAAAGTCAAAATGGTCAACAATAACCATAGCTACAATCAGTTTTTAAGAAATAAACTATATAAAAGATGTGAATTAAGACAACAAAATTATAAATTGGGTTGGAGGGTAAAAGTCTAGAATATTTGCAGGCAATCAAAGTTAAATTGTTATTAGCTTAAAATAAACCTTTAGAACTGTAAGATTTGTTATGTAAGCCCCAGAGTAACAACAAAGAAAAAAGTTACAGCATGTACGCAAATGAAAAAGAAAATGGAATAAAACCATGAAACCACAAAAGTAAACACGAGAGGAAGAAAGAAACAAAGACCTACAAAATAACCAGAAAACAATGAACAAAATGGCAACAGTAAATCCATACCTATCAATAATAACCTTCAATATAAATGTATTTAATTCTGTAATTAAAAGATGGCTGAATGCATTTTAAAAACACACAACTATATACTGCTTACAGGAGACTTACTTCACCTGTAAGGACACATATTGACTAAAAATAAAGAAGAGAAAATTATATGCCATGCAAATGGAAATCAAAAGAGAGCAAGAGTAGCTATACTTAGATCAGATAAAATAGACTTTAAGTCAAAAACTGTAAAAAGAGACAAAGATGGTCATGATATAATGATGAAGGGGTCAATTCAATAAGGGGATATAACAACTCCAAATATATATTAATCTCAAACCAGAATACCCAGACATATAAAGCAAATATTATTAGATGTAAAGGGAGAGATAGACTCCAATGCAATAATAATAGAGGACATCAATATCTCACTTTTGGCAAAGGACAGATCATCTAGACAAAAATTCAGCAAAAAAAAAATAATAATAATAAAAAGCACACTCTAGATCATGTGGACCTACCAGATATTCACAGAACATCCCACTCAACAGCTGAAGAGTATGCATTCTCCTCATCAGCACATGGAAGTGTCTTCAGGGTAGATCAGAATTAGGCCACAAAACAAATCTCAGCAAATCTGTAAAAATCAAAATCAAGTATCTCTTTTGACCATGATGGAATAAAACTAGAACTCACTAACAGTAAAAACTTTAGAAACCATTTAAATACATGTAAATTTAACAACATACTCCTGTATAACAAATGGATTAATGAATAAGTTAAAAAGAAAATTCAAACACTTCATGAGACCAGTGAAATTGGAAACACAGTCTATGAAAACTTACGGAATACAGCAAAAGCAGTTCCAAGAGGGAAGTTTATGGCAATAAACACCTACACCATAAAAGACAAAAAATCTCAGATAAACAGTCTAACATCATACCTCAAGGAACTAGAACAACAAGAACAAACACAAAATTAGTAGAAAAAAGAAATAAATGAGAGCAGATGTAAGTGGAATAGTGACTAAAACAATACAGAAATCCTTGAACAGAAACAAATCTTTAGTTAGATTAACTTAGAAAAATAGAGGGAAGGTTCAAATAAAATCAGAGATAAAAAAGTGTACATTACAACTGATGTAACAGCAATACAAAGGATTATAAGAGACTATTACGAACAACCACATGCCAACATATACATATACAACCTACCAAAATTGAATTATGAAAAAGTAGAAAATCTGAAGAGACCAATATTGAGTAACAACATAGAATCTATAATAAAAAGTCTCCCATCAAAGAAAAGCTTCAGATAGGATGGCTTCACTGCTGAAATCTACCAAACATTTAAAAGACGTTATCAATACTTTTCAAACTATTTCAAAATAATTGAAGATGAGAGAATTTGTCCAAACTTATTCTACAATGCTGGCGTAACTGTGATACAAAAACCAGTCAAGGGTGCAACAAAATATGAAACTACAGAACAATATCTCTGATAAAAATAGATGCAAAAATCCTTAAGAAAACACTAGCCAACCAAATTTAACAGCACGTTAAAAAGATCATTCACCATAATCAAATGGGATTCATTCTAGATAATACAACCTACATAATACAATAAATGTGATATATCACATTAACAGTATCAAGGACAAAAGCTAATCTATCACTTTGATAAACAGAAAAAGTATTTGACAATATTCAACAATGCTGTTTGATTAAAACTCTCAACAAAATGTACCTCAACACAATAAAGGCCAAAAATGACAAACTATAGCTAACTGGAGAAAAGTTGAAAGCTTTTCCTCTAAGATCTGAAACAAGACACAGATGCCAATTTTCACCACTTTTATTCAATAGTACTAAAGTCCTAGCCACAGAAATTAGACAAGAGAAATAAATAAAAGGGATCTAAATTGGAAAGAAGGAAGTCAAATTGTTTCTATTTGCAGTTGACATGATTTTATACATAGATTTTATATAAAGGTTCAACCAAAAAGCTCTAAGAAGTGATAAATAAATTCAGTAAAGTTGCAGGATACAGCATCAACTAAAATATCAGTAGCATTTCTTTTTTTAAATAACTTTTATTTTAAGTTCAAGGGTACATGTGCAGGTTTGTTACATAGGTAAACTTGTGTCATGGGAGTTTGTTGCACAAATTATTTCATCACCCAAGTACTTATTTGTTCTATTGGCTGCAGGGTGACTATAGTTAATATTGCATATTTCAAAATAGAGGAGAGGATTTTAAAAGTCCTTACCACAAACTAATGATCAATGTTTTAGATAATGAATATGCTGAATACCCTGATTCTATCATTATTGAATATATGCATGTATTGAAACATCACATTGTGCCCCATAAATATGTGCAATTATGTGACAATTAAAAGCAAAATAAAACTTTTCAAAAATAAAGATGGAAGAAACCTGGGTTGCTCAATCACTGATGGGTGACCAGTCACCAACCATAACACTACTGAGCATGGTTACATGAGCAGATATGTCATTTCATGTGTAAGTACCTAAAATTTTATGATATTTTGTTACATTAGCTAGAATTACTCAAACTAATGACAAAGAGAGCGAAATATAAGCCTGGGTAGAAAAATGAATTTTAGAATGATGTTGTAAGTCTTACTAAGAAATCTCAACTTTGCTAAAAGGACACTGGAAAGATTGAGGTATTTTCGGAGGTTTAATGTTATATATTTAGACTAAGCAATTTGATTGATTACAGAAAATGTATTACAAATAAAAAATCATAAAGAAAATGAGATAAGTTGATGACACCTATTGCATCAATCCAGTGCGTAATGAGGATCATAGTAAAATAGAATTGAACAGACTCAGAAATATTTAAAGTTTATATAGATAACGCCTATTACTTGACTACATTTGACAGTAAGGGAGAAACAAAATTAGTGCAAAATTTTCTTGCTTGAGGAGCTAGCAAGACAATATACAACTCCAGGAGTTCATTCATTTAAAAAAATGTCTATTATTTGTCATATAAGGGAAAGATAAGTTGAATATTGTCCATAATGAATTTGAAGTGTGCATATAAAAACAAGTGGAGATGCTCAGTAGGTAATTGAATACATAGAAAAATATACAGAAAAAAAACCATGCTATTTAAAAAAATAACTACCTTTAGCACCTTGTCACAGGAGAATGACAAAATTCCCCCTAAAACCAGAAGCCATTTATTTTTATTTATTTATTTATTTATTTATTTATTTATTTATTTATTTTTTTGAAATGGAGTCTCGCTCTGTCGCCCAGGCTGGAGTGCAGTGGCGCAATCTCGGCTCACTGCAAGCTCCGCCTCCCGGGTTCACGCCATTCTCCTGCCTCAGCCTCTCGGAGTAGCTGGGACTACAGGCGCCCCCCACCACGCCCGGCTAATTTTTTGTATTTTTAGTAGAGACGGGATTTCACCATGGTCTCGATCTCCTGACCTCGGGATCCGCCCGCCTCGGCCTCCCAAAGTGCTGAGATTACAAGCGTGAGCCACCGCACCCGGCCCAGAAGCCATTTATTTAGTGAAATAGCTTGGTGGGTCACATTTTTGTAAGTGTTGAGCAAGAAGCAGACCCATTACAATGGGTCAAGAAGTGTATTAGTCAAGGTCACAGAAGAAAACATAAAACATATTTGGCAAAGGTTTTCAACATAATATGAGAATCAACTATCTATAAAAATCTTGGCAGGATTAAATGAGGCATCCTAACACCAGAACCAGCAGGAAACTTTATTACTCTTTGCCTGAAGAGACAAGAAGAGGGTTAGAAATTGTTGAGAGCTAGAGCCATAAAGGGACCTACAAGGTATGAATACTCAAGGATAGATTACTAGAAGAATTCTAGTGAAGTGGCAGGGAGGAGAAACAGAAGTAAAATCCAGATCTTTCTCTCCTTTTTCCCTCTAATCTCCTGCCAGCTCCTTTTATTCTCCAATCTCAATAAAGGCTAGAGGCAGAAAAGCCCAGATAATGTAGCCATGATAGTGAGCCAGCAGGGGCCTAGAACAGAAAATGGTGGAGAATGAAACAAACAACTAAAGAAAACTTCAAGAGAAATCAATGGGAAATGATGACCTGGGGACAACTGACATGATGTAATAGTTGATTTCAAGAATTTAGGGTATAAATGGGAAGAGATGAATTTATAGCTGGGAGACGATGTGTTTAGAAAGTTAGATACTTAAGAGAGAAAGTTGAAGGAATTCATACTAATGGTAATGGGTTTCGTTTTACAAAGTAGGAAATGAGTTTATACAGTACATATATACATATCCTAAGAGCCCATGTAAAGAAGAAAATCCAAATATCTTGTTCTAGGGTGTGAGAATGATGATCAAGGCTGTTTTCTGTGCTTTCTTCCCCTTATCATTACGTAGGTCCATAATGGTTAAATCTCTTTACTGTCCAGTCGTACAAGAAGAGACCTAATTCTGAGTGGTCTATTTTGGTTCATTTCTATGCAAATTATCCAGCATTAAAATTCAATTTAAAAAATTAGTTCCGCTCCTATTATGCCACCAGGATGATTTAAATTCTGTCTTTTCTTAAAAGAAAAGGAGCAGAGCATCTCTAAATCTTT
This sequence comes from Nomascus leucogenys, assembly GCF_006542625.1. Taxonomy (NCBI): domain Eukaryota; kingdom Metazoa; phylum Chordata; class Mammalia; order Primates; family Hylobatidae; genus Nomascus; species Nomascus leucogenys. The sequence goes on along the minus strand of NW_022095772.1, from coordinate 1,649,689 downwards.
GTGTTTCAAATATTTGGTTTCAGTTTTGGGTCTGGTTCTCAACATTGACCACTAGTATTAACATACAGTTTATTACAGGAAACTTGTGTGAAATTTTCTATAACAATTGTCACAACAACACATAATGAAAAGAAAAAAATGCAACATCAACTGGGATGGGATGCTAGCGTCAACAGTTCATTTTTACTCCTGGTATTACAACCCATATTTTCACCGTTTAAAAAAAAAATTCAAGTTCCACATGAACCTAGCAGTACACTAGCAATATGACAACAACATAGCCACTTATCTCAGCAAAACAAAAATTTTACTACTTTTCATGTGCTGTGCAGACTCATTTTTTTCAGAAGCTGCTTATCATTTGTTTATTTATAATATTCAAGATACCCATAGGTGATATGGAATGAAATGATAGCCAATTGTATTCATTAGATTTTGCTCCATATTAAGCCACCTCAAAATTTATTGAATTAAACTAGGAACAATTTTATATTTGTTCACAAACCAGGTGAGTACCTTTTCTGGTCTGGGCCAATATGTTTGACCTCTACTAGGATGTCTGGTAAGTCTGGGTGAGCTGGACAATCTATACTGACCACATTCATATGTCCGGTAGTTGCCAGGTTAGCAACATGAGCTGGTTTACTGTCAGCCAGGCCCCAAATTCTCTCCACATGGTCTCTCATCTGTCATCAGCTGGAGCTGACTTATACCTGAATGAGAGTGTGTTTTATATTATCAGGGGTTTTGTGAGGTAGTTATTATACACTTGGTGGCTTGAAATCTGCCATAGTGGGAGTATTTGTACCACGGACATTGGAAAATACTACAAATCAGAGCCTTCTCTGCCCCCTTTACCCCAAGAACCACCTCCTAAACATTTACCAGGACATCATTGCTTCTTGTCTTCCAGAAGACTGGCTTAGGTTCAATTCCATGGTGGCCTTAATATTCCAATAGTAACAATAGAGGGCAGTCCCAATGCAAAACTCTCTTGTGCTATTATTCTTTTCAGCAGAACAAGACACATGGCCAAGTCCAGAGTCAGTGCAAAATATCACTCATCAATTTAAAGGAACCAGCTATTGATTCACGGAGTAACTGAGGTGAATCTCAAAGGCATTATGTGGAGTAAAAGAAGCCAGTGTCAATAAAAGCATATATATGACCCCATTATAACATTCTCATTTTTTAAGGAGTTTTATGGTATTTTTGAAAGGTAAAAAGTAACCACCTCATGGCCACTTGTACATTCATTTATTCAGTGAATCAATATTCTGTGGGCATCTACTATTTGCTAGGTTCTGGGCCAGGTGTTGGGGAGATGATAGTGATCCTAAGACACTCAGTTTTTCCCACATGAGTCCCACAGTCGTGGAGTGGAGATGCAGGAAGGAGAGAGAAACAAAAACATGTAAGAAAATCAAATGAGCAAATTAAAAGTTTAATGAGTGTTATGAAGGTAGTAAATAATGTTGTGAGATGAGAAAAAACAAAGGAGTGAAGAGGGGTGAACGGTGCTCAGAAAAAGCCTCTCTGTGCTCTGTGTAATGAATAACCTTTTATTTAGTTCCTGTGGGAAGGATATACAATAGAAGAGCCGAAAGAAACAATATTCAGGCAGACAAAAGGGAAATGGAAACTCCCTGAAGTGGAAAGGGATTTCGTGTTCCAGAAAATGAAAGCAGGAATTTAGTGAATGACCAATGAGTAAGAAGAGATGAAGCTGAAGGTTAATATGTAAAATACAGGATAGCAAGGGCTCATTATAGAGATTGGATTATATTTCTAGAGCAATGGGGACTATGATGGCCCGTTGGTGTCTATGGGGAATTGGTTCCAAGACCTCCACAGACACCAAAACCCATGGATGCGTCAGTCCCTGGTATAAAGTGGTGTAGCATTTGCATATAACCTATGCACATTCTCCCGTATACTTTTAAATCATCTCTAAATTACTTATAATATCTAATACAATGTCTACATATCACTTCGTTTAAGTGAATTCAGTGTAGTACTTGGTGTGTTGCAAATTTCAGTTTTGATTTTGAAGATTTGTGGAACTGTTTTTTTCTAAATACTTTTGATCTGTGATTGATTGAATCCATAGACACAGAACCCATGTATACAGAGGAATGGCTGCATGTTTATGATTTTAAAGTTGTTTGACTTATTTATCTTATTTTTAAAGATTTATCTTATTTTTAAAGACTGCTCTGAGCATTCAGGAGAAATTGACTGGAAAAAAAATCAGTGCAGAGAGTTGGAGATTATTAGAAGGCCTTTGAAACATTTAAGGAGAAAGAAAGGGAAGGTTTAGACAAGGGAAATTGTAGTAGAAAGCTTTGATGGATTGGCAATATTTTAGAGAAAGGCACAACAGGACTGGAAGTGGGAGTGAGAAAATGGAAGGAGCGAAGTTTCTGGCTGAAACCACTGGGGCAATAGAAATGCCATTATCTGGGTTAAGGGAGACTAAAGGAGGACTAGATTTGGAAACAGAAGAATTGAAATGCCTGTGAAAATTAAAGAGAAGATGTGAAGAACAAACGTGGTCTATCAGTCTGGGCTGACGACTGGGCTCCTCTCCTCAATTAGGCTCATCAAATTTCCTGGGCACTCACTCTGTGTCACAACATTTACTTTTGTCTTTGTCCCCTGCTCTTCTCTGTAGATCTCCTAAGTCCTTCTACAGCTCTAATGGGATATGTTTCCACAATATCCGAAAGCAACCTATTTTTATATCTGGGCAGTTTTACCCACTTATGTCTAAGATTCTTTTCTGAATCTGTTGTATGGTCAAGTACTGTGTAGTGATAATTAAAATATTGGATAATTTTGGCAAAATATTGTGTTGTATGGAATTTGAAAACCTTTGATATAAAAATTTTCAAGAAAAGGAAGAAGTATAAGATTAGAGGAAACAAAATTCTAATTTTCTTAGACCCATTGCGGGATTTACATTTCTTTGGATCGAATTTTCTTCAGGCCCTGTGCATGTGTGCTAGTGCTTACTGGCACAGTCACTTTAGATAAGGACAAAGAAAGCACGTGGATAGAGGCAGAACATTAAATGAGGGCAAATGTAGTTGTTGCCAACATTGAGGTCACTACATTTCTCTCTCATGACATATGTTCTCATTTGCAATTATAGGCAAACGATTTAAAAGTTCTTACCATCTTGATATGGGGGAGAAGCAACCAAAATACTGTTAATAACTCCCATAGCAAGATGAATTCACTTAACAAAGTTCATTTTTTAATTGGCTTTCGCAATTCATGGGATTGGCTATCTGAGACTTTGGGGAGTGTCATGATATTTAAATAGTTCCTTTATAGGCTCCTGTGATACTCTTTTTAAAATTATTTTTAAAAAGTTTGGAAGCTTCTTCTCTTCACCCTGTTGTTACTTTCCTGAGATTTATCTCAAAGTTGGTATGTGGAATTTAATCGCATCAAGCTTAAAAGCAACTGTACATGTTGCCATTCAGAGAGATAAAGGGATTCTGGGCTAAAGTTATTACCACAGTCAAGCCAACGTGGGTTTTTGAGCATGAGGACTTGGGGTTTGGGTGTGAGAGCCTAATATAAAACAAAACAGCGAATTATTGCTGATTATTGTCACTGCTAACACAAGCATGGGATTGAAGTAGCAAGATAAAAGTGAGCATGTAGATGTATAGTTCAGAAAGAGCAGAGAATATAATTCGGCGCAACTTTGTTATTTTAGAGGTGGGAGGATCACTTGAGGCCAGGAGGTCAAGGCTGCCATGAGCCATGATCACATAGTTGCCCTACAGCCTGAGTGATAGAGCGAGACCCTGTCTCTTAAAATAATAACAATGCTAATAAAAATTATTTTAATGACCAGGTAGACATCCTTAGATAGAGGTTTTCAGTAATCAGATCCTTAATTAAGCAATATATAGCAGTTAAACACATGTTCTTTGCACATTCAAACCTTCAGACTACCAGTGTGCCTTGTGATGCTAACTTTAGCACTAAATTGTAGCTGCTTCTAACACAAAGTTAGGATTATAATAATATTTACTTTATAGCATTGTAAGGATAATAAGGTAATTATTGGTCACATATCACTGCAAGATAACTAAATCAATCTCGTCGTACCCAAAAGCCTTTATTCAATTTAATTATCTACATAGTAACAAGCCAGTTTCTTCCCATAAATATGATTATCTTCATTACCAAACTATCTTCTTTCTCTTCTACAACTTTGATTGATTCTTTTCATGTCTGACATCTGTACCACTAAGACCTTTACATGTATCTATTTGTTAATCTGGGCTGTGCAATCTAGAGTTTGAGCCACAGAAGCTTCTACAATTTGACCTCTTGCCTTCTAACCTTTGCTTCTTCCTTCCTGTTTGACCAGAATGCTTTTAGTTAAAGCTCCTTGCTTAAATTAATTTCTGAGTCCAGAACGTACTTCATACAAATTTCACATTTCTCCTTTAAATAAAAGTTTTATTTCACATTCGGTTTATCATTACCTTAGGCAGAGACCTGCAATTAATTTCCAAATCGGGTACTAAGGATGGGGTGTTAACCCCGTTAGAGAAGATTATTTCCAGTATAACCTGATGTCCAAGACAAGGCATTATTTAACTCTGTATTTGAAATTGGAAGTAGAGTTAATAATGAAACATCAAAGAATGTCATCCCCTATTTCACAATGATATCCATTTGTAACATTATTCTAGCAAGCTCTAGTTTACTGCATTTACTTTTTTAAAATAAGTTAGAGGTGAAGAATGCTAAAGGTTGGAGGTAGCTAACGGGTGAATGGAGAATTGTAAAGAACGCTATGTGGTTTTTCTTCAGTGTCTACTTTCCTTTTTGTCAGATTTGTATTCCAATGTTTTAATAAATTATAGGTTTATTCTAGCAAATAATGACTTCATTCTAATATTTCATTTTACTCTTATTTTGTCTTTTAAAGTCTCTTAGTTTGTTCATCTTCTCAGAAGCAAATATTTTTCCATTCAGATTGGCTTTACTTGTAAGAAAGTAAAACTATATTATGTAATTTTCAATTAGAAAATACTTTATAGTTTACACAGCTCTTTGAAATGTACACTATCACAAATAAAGACTCGAAAGTTTAGAGAATTCCAGTAAATTGCACAAGGACCTTAATCCTATCTGCTTTGGTCATCATTATCTCTCTGGGCCTGCAGAGTTTTTGACCCATAATCACCAAATGTACTCAAGAAGTTGGAATGAATGAACAAACACTATCACAGAGTAAGTAGTGAAGCCAGAAATTAAACCCAGATCTGATCTCAAATTGTGTGTTCTTATATTAAGGCATCTTGAGGAAATTCACACTCTGCCTTTCCAAGAAGACTGACTAATCACACAACTGTTAATATGGAATATGATCATCTCTTACTATGGAAAAATATTTTTACAATGATTTTAGAGAAATTCTGCCTGTACTTGTAGAACCAAGTTGCAGACAAACTGAAATGGTTTTAGACAATTTTGACTTAATACACTTCTCACTTTGCACATTTTTGTCAGGCTTTGTATACATATAGCTACAGTATCAGATACTTTAAAAGGCATCTGATTCTGTGAGGTAATACCAAAAAATCAATTACTAATTTTTATATTTTTAATGATCTCAATATTTGAAAGTCATTCCATGAGTATCTGTCTCAACTAACTATTGACTATGACTGTAGACACACGGGGAGCTCCATGTAGCTTCGGGATCTGGCTATGAATTTCATTTTCAAGGGCTCTTCTTTGAGAAAACAGATTGTTTCAATTTTATTTTGAATAAAATTAGATAAAATTAGCATCATGCACTTATATCAAAATTATAAAATCGTTTTCAAATTCTGTACATGGACATATATACACATACATACATATGTCAATACATAATTTGAAAAACAATTTTATATCCATATTTCATTCTAGAAAAAAAAGAAAATGTTAGTATGTATCCATATGTTAAGACTAAACTTATAGTTCCCTAAAATTACAAACATGCTTAAGCCTATGAAGAGAATATTATTCAAAAAAGCCAATTTTGCATGTCAAGTCCATAATAAGGTTAAAAACTAAATTTTCATTTAATTAATTTCTAAAAAACTTGCAAAATTACACTGATGTTTCCCAAGGGAATGTTTATTTTTCACAAATAAGGTATTGCATATACTTGCTATATTATTGGTCTGAAGTGGAATTCCTCAAGACTTGCTCCTCATTTTTCTTTAGTCTTTCTGAAATGTAACCTGCTTAGTGAGGCTTTTACTGATCACCTGGTTATAGTCCATATTCCTTTGTTCTGCTTTATTTGCTCCATGGCACTATTCAATAAATATTTTCCTTTGACAAAGGTAGTTATCTTCATTACCAAACTATCTTTTTTTCTCTTTTTGCTGTCTCTCAACTTCTCCCCTCTTGATTCATGAATATGTATATCATGTCAGTTAGATGTCACTAACTGATATAATACGTATTTTACTTATTTATTTTTAATTGCCTGTGCCAACACCACCAACCCCCACACCTTTAGGATGCAAGTTACATGAGGATGGGACAGGTTTTATTATTTTTTCTCCCATTGCTTTTTCTCCAGGGTCTATAAAAGTGTGTGGTACAGAAAAGACAATCTATAATTATTTGTTGAATGAATTAATTACATCAGAGATGCTATTCAATAGGCCTTGGAAAACTCTGTTATTGTGATATTAGCTCAATTACAGAAAGAAGAGGCTGTGAAATGATCAGCAAAGGTAAGTAGTTCAAATATAAATTTAATTAGAAAATCTATTATGCTATCTGAAATTGCATTTAGTGTTGTGGGAAGTCAGCGACCCCAAACGGAGGGACAGGCTGAAGCCATGGCAGAAGAACGTGGATTGTGAAGATTTCATGGACCCTTATTAGTTCCCCAAATTAATACTTTTATAATTTCTTATGCCTGTCTTTACTGCAGTCTCTAAACATACATTGTGAAGATTTCATGGACACTTATCACTTCCCCAATCAATACCCTTGTGATTTCCTATGCCTGTCTTTAATCTCTTAATCCTGTCATCTCGTAAGCTGAGGAGGATGTATGTCACCTCAGGACCCTGTGATAATTGCATTAACTGCACAAATTGTAGAGCATGTGTGTTTGAACAACATGAAATCAGGGCACCTTGAAAAAAGAACAGGATAACAGCAATGTTTAGGGAACAAGAAAGATAACCTTAAACTCTGACCGCTCGTGAGCCGGGGGGAACAGAGTCGTATTTCTCTCCTTTCAAAAGCAAATGGGAGAAATATCGCTGAATTCTTTTTCTCAGCAAGGAACATCCCTGGGAAAGAGAATACTCCCCTGAGGGTGGGTCTCTGAACTGGCCCCCATGGGTGTGGCCATCTTCTATAGTCGACACTGTAGGGGTGAAATAAATCCCAGTCTCCCATAGCGCTCCCAGGCTTATTAGGAAGAGGAAATTCCCGCCTAATAAATTTTGGTCAGACCGGTTGCTCTCAAAACCCTGTCTCCTGATAAGACATTATCAATGACAATGGTGCCTGAAATTTCATTAGCAATTTTAATTTCACCCTGGTCCTGTGGTCCTGTGATCTCGCCCTGCCTCCATTTGCCTTGTGATATTCTATTACCTTGTAAAGTACTTGATGTCTGTGACCCACACCTATTCGCACACTCCCTCCCCTTTTGAAAGTCCCTAATAAAAACTTGTTGGTTTTGCGGCTTGTGGGGCATCATGGAACCTACCACATGTGATGTCTCCCCCGGATGTCCAGCTTTAAAATTTCTCTCTTTTGTACCCTGTCCCTTTATTTGTCAAGCCGGCCGATGCTTAGGGAAAATAGAAAAGAACCTACGTGACTATCGGGGCAGGTTCCCGATAATTTAGTCCCATCATTGAAGAGCAGGTAGCCAATCATATTAAATAATATTAAATTTAACTTCTGTAAAAGAGGAATCATATTGGTAAGGGTAAAGAGTACAACTGTGATACTAAAAGAATCACTTTTGATTAAAGAGGATGTACACTTCTGAGATTCTAGGAAGATACATCTGTCATTGCTAAATTATTTAACTCACTGTTGTATAGTTTACATTTTTGATACAGAAAAGCAAATGCAATATCTCACTCACACTAGTTTAATTGTTACAAATTAATTTCAATCTATCCTTATTGCTGCAGACACCTCAAATACATGGCCTCATGCCATTCCTTTATTTGATGTCATTTATCAAAGTAAATGGACTGATTTCCATATCTTTACACCTGGCCTAAATTGCCTGGCCCTTCAAGATTCTGTAAATGGTGCTAGACTCATTTTCAACTATTAATAATCTGAATGTGTAAGTACAGTATATATGATTTTCAAAGTTCTATTAAGGTATTGCACATTTCTACAAAAACATTTTATAATTCAATGGCAAATATTGCTGTCTCTCAATTTCTCTCTTTCTATATAGGTTTATCTGTTAGATAAAAACTCTCTCTCTCTCTCTCTCTCTCTCTCTCTCTCTCTCTCTCTCTCTCTCTCTGTATCCATCTATCTATCTTGGCAAAGCATAAAGGCAAAAGTAAATAATAATTCATATAATTAAGTGAGCCCAGGGAAAATATTAATTCCTAACAATCATGTGAATACTCTTTGTCTTATATCCTCACCATTTTATTTTTATATTGATTAGAATCAAAGCATCTATCTGATTTGCAAAATGGTAAAATGCTTATTCTTAATCCATCTCAATTATCTTTTCTTCCCTCTAGATAACTTCAGCAGCTCAGATTCAGTTAATGGATGGAGTAATAAGTCAGTGGTTACTGAATTAATTTTGTTGGGGCTGTCTAGCTCTTGGGAACTCCAAGTCTTCCTTTTCTTTATCTTCTCTGTATTTTATGGAGCTGCAGTGTTGGGAAACATCCTTATCATCATCACAGTAATTATAGACTCTCATTTGCATTCCCCAATGTCTTTCTTCTTAGCAATCTCTCATTGATGTGTGTCAGGCTACATTTACCACTCCCAAGATGTTTGCAGACTTCCTCAACGAACACAAGACCATCACTTTCCAGAGATCTTTTTCTTGCATGTTTTTGGGGGTAGTGAGATGGTGCTTCTTGTTGCCATGGCCTATGATGGATACATTGCTATATGCAAACCTCTGCACTACATGACCATCATGAACCGGAAGGTGTGCACTGTTCTGGTGGGGGTTTCCTGGGCCACTGGCATCTCGCACTCAGCCAGCCACCTGGCATTCACAGTCAATCTGCCTTTTTGTGGACCCAACAGGGTAGACAATTTTTTCTGTGACCTCCCCCTAGTGATCAAGCTTGCCTGCTTAGACACCTATGTTTTTGAGATTCTGGTGCTCACTAACAGTGGTCTGCTCTCACTTATGTGTTTCCTCCTTTTGCTCATTTCTTACACTATCATCCTTGCTACTGTGCATCGCCAAGCCACCGATGGGATGTCCAAGGCCCTTCCCACTCTGTCTGCCCACATTACTGTTGTGCTTCTGTTCTTTGGCCCATTAATATTCATCTATATTTGGCCCTTTGAAAGCTTCCCAATTGATAAATTTATCTCTGTGTTTTTTACTGTCTTCACTCCTCTCCTTAACCCCATGATTTATACTCTGAGGAATAAAGATATAAAGGAAGCCATGAGGAAGCTAAGGAGATGACATGTGGGTTCCAAGCAGGGTTTTTAGACAACTACAAAGAAGTAATACAAATTCCTACTTTTGGGCTTTGAAATTAACATATGTGATTATTATTATTGTGTTTGTATCACAAAGTTTTTTTACTAGACTAAATTAGAAGGCCTGAATATGGTGATCTGGAGTTGGCAAACTGAGTGCAGAATCTTATAATGCCAGTTCCTATATTCTGTGTCTCACATCATCCTCCCTAAAGCTGCAACTACATGTATTAAAACTCATAAGCAGTTTTTCCCCTTATACAGGCACCATAAAAAAATATCTCTTTGAGAGGCAGAGGTAAGAGGATCACTCAAGCCCAGGAGGTCGAGGCTGCAGTGAGCCAAGATTGTGCCACTGTACTCCAGCCTGGGCAACACAGTGAGACCCTGTCAAAAAAAAAATCTCTTGCAGCATTTAAAAATCAGCTCTATATTAAAGAAGATTAGCTAGTTCATGTGATTCACTCTGGGTAACATAGAGAATAATTTAGCATTATTTGAGTTAAAACAGAATTTGCTTTGACATAAAAGGCGATATGAAGACTCTAAAAAGTGCTGCTTTACCTCATCAGTTACAGTTCATAATTATTCTGGCTAATAATGTTATAAAGGTAAAATTTTATATTCACAAATAAGCCATTAATGCTTATTAAACCTGTCTTTTGTCATACTTATTATTTGTGCTAGAATTTAAATATATAAAATGCTACAGTATCAATTACAGGATGATAAATATAACCAAGTTCATAGTTAAAATTACAAGACTACTCTTACTCTCTCTGGAAGAAATAGCAATTACAAACCTCATTATATCCTAATAATAACCTGTCATCAATTGACGATGACTGCAAGGTATCTGAATAGCCAGTGATTTTGTTTAGTTAATTTCATTTGGGAGTGTAATTTCCAAAGTAGTTGCAAAAAATATATATATTGGTAATTAGAAAATATATCACATGCTTCTCTTCTTCTCAAACTTTAATTGAAACTTCAGAAATAGCTCAACAAACATTGGAAAGAGTAAGAGAAAGAGGGTCATCACATGATTGATTCAGTATTTTATCAGCCACAGAATCTGGCACCGTCATCACTGCATCATATAATTTGAGCTTGAAGAGTTTATTCTGTTTACGATAGATTTCAGTTCAAACTTGTAATTTTTGAACTAAAGATATGATTATGTATTTTATTTTTATTACTTAAAATAGATTGTGAGTCCCTGAGGCAAATATTGTCCTATCTTTTACCATAGTTGTTAATGTATCAAAAGTTGCATGTATCAGATGCAACAAGTGCCATAAAAAGGATTTGCTACCCAGAGCAATTGATATTCAGGTGATTTCTACACTTGTTTTTTTACAAATGTGGCATTTGGAGTGATGAGGTTGGAAGCCAGTGAAAAACTAGATTGTCCATCTCTAAGTCTTAGCTTATGTGGGTCATTGCACTCTGTAACAATCTGATCTTGTTTTTGCATTTAGTTTTCCATTTGTGGAATTACTTCATTGGGTGCTACTTTACTAAACTGACATTGATTAAAGGTCTCTATCAATAGAATTATAATGGGCAGTGCCAGCTATCTAAGTAAAGAGGCAAAAGTCATAGGCCCTTGTTCCATAAAAGCTTTTAAGCTTATCAGGATAGCAATAAAATGTTTATTAACAGGCAATAAAGGCAAGTAGAATATATAATAAAACACACACTGAATTTTTAGGTTAGTGCAAAAGTAATTGCAGTTTTCACAACTAAAAGTAGTTGTGAAAATCGCAATTATGTTTGCACCAACCTAATAATCCCGTGTGTTAATGCTCAGTTTTGTCCAAAGCAAATCAATGCATTTGAGCAATTTTTAAAACTTAACTTATATCAGAATATGTGTACACATAAAAGAGATGAAGAAAGACTTTTGGCCTTGTAGAAGTAATTGCATATTAAAGAAGCAGAGAATCACAGAAATGTATAATGAAAAAGGACTTAATCTGTATAAGGGTTGCAGAATTACATGGCCAGGAGAAGACATTTACCTGGCAAACCACCAGAAAATCAGATCAGTGACATTAACTTAATGAATTGTGACAGTTTAAGTTTTGACCCCATACTCATAGACCTAGAAACCTCAAATTGTTAATTGCAAGAAATTTGAAGAAGAAATTCATCAAATTACATTAAAAAATATGATTGTGAAATTAATTAACCACAGCATCATGATTAGAACAGAAGTCAGATTACTTGGGAGTGGTTTGATAAATCTGTGTTAAGTTGAAAAGTTTTGGTTACTTGATTGGCATGTGTGAGGTTACCAGACTCTGAACGCTTGTTAGAAAAATATCTACCTTAACAATGTTGAGATAGTCACTGTTATCCGTTATCTTAATTACTCCCTCTGTTATTTATCCACATAATTGGTGCTGAATATAGTCTTCCTTTAGGTATGTTAATATCTCCTAACAGGTTAAAATCAAGACACATAGCCAAGACTCATGCCAAGAGAACATTCGCATATGTTCTCTTACTCATGATATATGTTTTTAGAATTTAACCCTCTCTCTCAGACTTATTTTATTACTTATAAAGTTTTGTGAGTCAAATATTATGAGTAGAATATTTTTTAAAGAGATGCAAATAGAAAACAAAAGTAGCAAAAAATTGATCTGATAATAAAAATGCACACCTATGAGATTAATAAAGAGTGAAACAAAAGGATATTACTAAATAAGATGGAAAATTTGAAAACATGAAAGCTCTATTTGGTCAAAAATTACTGAACAACTTTTAGAAAGCAATTTGCTGTATTTATCAAATTATGTCCATATTCATGAACTGATAATTGTATTTCTAGGAGTCTATCTTGAATAATTTCTTCCCTAATTCTGTAATATAAAATTAAATGCATATATATATGTATATTGGACATGAGGAACTGTAGAAAATATAATCTCATGAAGAAATGGGTAAAGTAAGTCATAAGGAGAAAAGAAACTGTTGATTTTCTCAGTGCAAGAGTGTCATCTGAACACCTACTATCTACCCACAAAAACTGAAAATTAAAATTGAAAAATTAGTAAAGTGTCATCTGAAACAGACTGCCATTGTTTCCTCTGAGAGAACGTTGCTCCACTCACATAATAGCTAGAATAATTCTGATTCAAAATTTGAAAAGGATCATATAAGAAGTAAAAATTGTAGGCCAATCTCACTCAAAAACAAAAATACAAAATTCCTTTAAAAACAGAGAAATACAAATTCAGGAAAATAGAATAATAAAATAGTATCCATTTGAGATTACAAGCAAAGCAATGTTGATGATGAACTGAATGAATGAACATTTGATTGTAATTTAATACAATTCACTGTATTAACAGAATAAAAGGAAAACTGTATATATAATATATACATATATATACACAGTTACTTCAAAAGGTGCAAAAACTGTTTAAAAACAATAATTATTGATTGAGGGTGGAACCAAGATGGCTGAATAGGAAGAGCTCCGGTCTACAGCTCCCAGCGTGAGCGACGCAGAAGACGGCTGATTTCTGCATTTCCATCTGAGGTACCAGGTTCATCTCACTAGGGAGTGCCAAACAGTGGGTGCAGGACAGTTGGTGCAGCGCACTGTGTGCGAGGTGAAGCCGGGCGAGGCATTGCCTCACTCAGGAAATGCAAGGGGTCAGGGAGTTTCCTTTCCTAGTGAAAGAAAGGGGTGACAGACGGCACCTGGAAAATTGGGTCAGTCCCACCCTAATACCACACATTTCCAACAGGCTTGGAAAACAGCACACCAGGAGATTGTGTCCCGCACCTGGCTCAGAGGGTCCTATGCCCATGGAGTCTCACTGATTGCTAGCACAGCAGTCTGAGATCAAACTGCAAGGTGGCAGTGAGGCTGGGGGAGAGGCGCCCGCCATTGCCCAGGATTGCTTAGGTAAACAAAGCAGCCAGGAAGCTCCAACTGGGTGGAGGCCACCACAGCTCAAGGAGGCCTGCTTGCCTCTGTAGGCTCCACCTCTGGGGGCAGGGCACAGACAAACAAAAAGCAGTAACCTCTGCAGACTTAAATGTCCCTGTCTGACAGCTTTGAAGAGAGTAGTGGTTCTCCCAGCACGCAGCTGGAGATCTGAGAATGGACAAATTGCCTCCTAAAGTGTGTCCCTGACCCCCGAGCAGCCTAACTGGGAGGCACACCCCAGTAGGGACAGACTGACACCTCACTCCGCTGGGTACTCCTCTGAGACAAAACTTCCAGAGGAACTATCAGACAGCTGAATTTGCGGTTCATGAAAATCCGCTGTCCTGCAGCCACTGCTGCTGACACCCAGCCAAACAGGGTCTGGAGTGGACCTTTAGCAAACTCCAACAGACCTGCAGCTGAGGGTCCTGTTAGAAGGAAAACTAACAAAAAGAAAGGACACCCACACCAAAAACCCATCTGTACATCACCATCATCAAAGACCAAAAGTAGAAAAAACTACAAAGATGGGGAGAAAACAGAGCAGAAAAACTGGAAACTCTAAAAAGCAGAGTGCCTCTCCTCCTCCAAAGGAATGCAGTTCCTTACCAGCAATGGAACAAAGCTGGATGGAGAATGACTTTGATGAGTTGAGAGAAGAAGGCTTCGGATGATCGAACTACTCCAAGCTACAGGAGGAAATTCAAACCAATGGCAAAAAAGTTAATAACTTTGAAAAAACATTAGACGAATGTATAACTAAAATAACCAATGCAGAGAAGTGCTTGAAGGAGCTGATGGAGCTGAAAGTGAAGTTTCGAGAACTACGTGAAGAATGCAGAAACCTCAGTAGCCGTTGTGATCAACTGGAAGAAAGGGTATCAGTGATGGAAGATGAAATGAATGAAATGAAGTGAGAAGGGAGGTTTAGAGAAAAAAGAATAAAAAGAAACGAACAAAGCCTCCAAGAAATATGGGACTATGTGAAAAGACCAAACCTACGTCTGATTGGTGTACCTGAAAGTGATGGGGAGAATGGAACAAAGTTGGAAAACACTCTGCAAGATATTATCCAGGAGAACTTCCCCAATTTAGCAAGGCAGGCCAACATTCAGATTCAGGAAATACAGAGAATGCCACAAAGATACTCCTCGAGAAGAGCAACTCCAAGAAACACAATTGTCAGATTCACCAAAGTTGAAATGAAGGAAAAAATGTTAAGGGCAGCCAGAGAGAAAGGTTGAGTTACCCACAAAGGGAAGCCCATCAGACTAATGGCTGATCTCTCAGCAGAAACTCTACAAGCCAGAAGAGAGTGGGGGCCAATATTCAACATTCTTAAAGAAAAGAATATTCAACCCAGAATTTCATATCCAGCCAAACTAAGCTTCATAAGTGAAGAAGAAATAAAATACTTTACAGACAAGCAAATGCTGAGAGATATTGTCACCACCAGGCCTGCCCTAAAAGAGCTCCTGAAGGAAGCACTAAACATGGAAAGGAACAACCGGTACCAGCCACTGCAAAAACATGCCCAATTGTAAAGACCATCGAGGCTAGGAAAAAACTGCATCAATTAATGAGCAAAATAACCAACTAACATCATAATGACAGGATCAAATTCACACATAACAATATTAACTTTAAATGTAAATGGGCTAAATTCTCCAATTAAAAGACACAGACTGGCAAATTGGATAAGGAGTCAAGACCAATCAGTGTGCTGTATTCAGGAAACCCATCTCACGTGCAGAGACACACATAGGCCCAAAATAAAGGGATGGAGGAAGATCTACCAAGCAAATGGAAAACAAAAAAAGGCAGGGGTTGCAGGGGTTGCAATCCTAGTATCCGATAAAGTAGACTTTAAACCAACAAAGATCAAAAGAGACAAAGAAGGCCGTTACATAATGGTAAAGGGATCAATTCAACAAGAAGAGCTAACTATCCTAAATATAAATGCACCCAATACAGGAGCACCCAGATTCATAAAGCAAGTCCTGAGTGACCTACAAAGAGACTTAGACTCCTACACAAAAATAGGGAGATTTTAACACCCCACTGTCAACATTAGACAGATCAACGAGACAGAAAGTTAAAAAGGATACCCAGGAATTGAACTCAGCTCTGCACCAAGCAGACCTAATAGACATCTACAGAACTCTCTACCCCAAATCAACAGAATATACATTTTTTTCAGCACCACACCACACTTGTTCCAAAACTGACCACATAGTTGGTCTCCTCAGCAAATGTAAAAGAACAGAAATAATAAAAAAACTGTCTCTCAGACCACAGTGCAATCAAACTAGAACTCAGGATTAAGAAACTCACTCAAAACCACTCAACTACATGGAAAGTGAACAACCTGCTCCTGAATGACTACTGGGTACATAACGAAATGAAGGCAGAAATAAAGATGTTCTTTGAAACCAACGAGAACAAAGACACAACATACCAGAATCTCTGGGACACATTCAAAGCAGTGTGTAGAGGGAAATTTATAGCACTAAATGCCCACAAGAGAAAGCAGGAAAGATCCAAAATTGACACCCTAACATCACAATTAAAAGAACTAGAAAAGCAAGAGCAAACACATTCAAAAGCTAGCAGAAGGCGAGAAATAACTAAAATCAGAGCAGAACTGAAGGAAATAGAGACACAAAAAACCCTTCAAAAAATTAATGAATCCAGGAGCTGGTTTTTTGAAAAGATCAACAAAATTGATAGACCGCTAGCAAGACTAATAAAGAAGAAAAGAGAGAAGAATCAAATAGGCGCAATAAAAAATGAAAAAGGGGATATCACCACCGATCCCACAGAAATACAATCTACCATGAGAGAATACTATAAACACCTCTACGCAAATAAACTAGAAAATCTAGAAGAAATGGATAAATTCCTCGACAAATACACCCCCCCAAGACTAAACCAGGAAGAAGTTGAATCTCTGAATAGACCAATAACAGGCTCTGAAATTGTGACACTAATTAATAGCTTACCAACCAAACAGTCCAGGACCTGATGGATTCACAGCCAAATTCTACCAGAGGTACAAGGAGGAACTGGGCATTCCTTCTGAAACTATTCCAATCAATAGAAAAAGAGGGGGCTGGGTGCGGTGGCTCACGCTTGTAATCCCAGCACTTTGGGAGGCCGAGGTGGGCGGATCACGAGGTCAGGAGATCGAGACCACAGTGAAACCCCATCTCTACTAAAAATACAAAAAATTAGCCGGGCATGGTGGCGGGCGCCTGTAGTCCCAGCTACTCGGAGAGGCTGAGGCAGGAGAATGGCATGAACCCGGAAAGGCAGAGCTTGCAGTGAGCTGAGATTGTGCCACTGCACTCCAGCCTGGGTGACAAAGCGAGACTCCATCTCAAAAAAAAAAAAAAAAAAAAGAAAAAGAGAGAATCCTCTCTAACACATTTTATGAGGACAGCATCATCCTGATACCAAAGCCTGGCAGAGACACAACAAAAAAAGAGAATTTCAGACCAATATCCTTGATGAACATTGATGCAAAAATCCTCAATAAAATACTGGCAAACTGAATCCAGCAGCACAGCAAAAAGCTTATCCACCATGATCAAGTGGGCTTCATCCCTGGGATGCAAGGCTGGTTCAACATATGCAAATCAATAAATGTAATCCAGCATATAGACAGAACCAAAGACAAAAACCACATGATTATCTCAATAGATGCAGAAAAGGCCTTTGACAAAATTCAACACCTCTTCATGCTAAAAACTCTCAATAAATTAGGTATTGATGGGACGTATCTCAAAATAATCAGAGCTACCTATCACAAACCCACAGCCAACATCATACTGAATGGGCAAAAACTGGAAGCATTCCCTTTGAAAACTGGCACAAGACAGGGATGCCCTCTCTCACCACTCCTATTCAACACAGTGTTGGAAGTTCTGGCCAGGGCAATCAGGCAGGAGTAGGAAATAAAGGGCATTCAATTAGGAAAAGAGGAAGTCAAATTGTCCCTGTTTGCAGATGACATGATTGTATATCTAGAAAACCCCATCGTCTCAGCCCAAAATCTCCTCAAGCTGATAAGCAACTTCAGCAAAGTCTCAGCATACAAAATCAATGTACAAAAATCACAAGCATTCTTGTACACCAATCACAGACAAACAGAGAGCCAAATCATGAGTGAACTCCCATTCACAATTGCTTCAAAGAGAATAAAATACCTAGGAATCCAACTTACAAGGGATGTGAAGGACCTCTTCAAGGAGAACTACAAACCACTGCTCAATGAAATAAAAGAGGATACAAACAAATGGAAGAACATTCCATGCTCATGGGTTGGAAGAATCAATATCGTGAAAATGGCCATACTGCCCAAGGTGATTTATAGATTCAGTGCCATCCCCATCAAGCTACCAATGATTTTCTTCACAGAATTGGAAAAAACTACTTTAAAGTTCATAGGGAACCAAAAAAGAGCACGCATCGCCAAGTCAATCCTAAGCCAAAAGAACAAAGCTGGAGGCATCATGCTACCTGACTTCAAACTATACAACAAGGCTACAGTAACCAAAACAGCATGGTACTGGTACCACAACAGAGACATAGATCAATGGAACAGAATGGAGCCCTCAGAAATAATGTCACATATCTACAACTATCTGATCTTTGACAAACCTGACAAAAACAAGAAATGGGGAAAGGATTCCCTATTTAATAAATGGTGCTGGGAAAACTGGCTAGCCATATGGAGAAAGCTGAAACTGGATCCCTTCCTTACACCTTATACAAAAATTAATTCAAGATGGATTAAAGACTTACATGTTAGACCTAAAACCATAAAAACCCTAGAAGAAAACCTAGGCAATACCATTCAGGACATAGGCATGGGCAAGGACTTCATGTCTAAAACACCAAAAGCAATGGCAACAAAAGCCAAAATTGACAAATGGGATCTAATTAAACTAAAGAGCTTCTGCACAGCAAAAGAAACCACCATCAGAGTGAACAGGCAACCTAGAGAATGGGAGAAAATTTTTGCAACCTACTCATCTGACAAAGGGCTAATATCCAGAATCTACAATGAACTCAAATAAATTTACAAGAAAAAAACAAACAACCCCATCAAAAAGTGGGCAAAGGATATGAACAGACACTTCTCAAAAGAAGACATTTATGCAGCCAAAAAACACATGAAAAAATGCTCATCATCACTGGCCATCAGAGAAATGCAAATCAAAACCACAGTGAGATACCATCTCAAACCAGTTAGAATGGCCATCATTAAAAAGTCAGGAAACAACAGGTGCTGGAGAGGATGTGGAGAAATAGGAACATTTTTACACTGTTGGTGGGACTGTAAACTAGTTCAACCATTGTGGAAGTCAGTGTGGCGATTCCTCAGGGATCTAGAACTAGAAATACCATTTGACCCAGCCATCCCATTACTGGGTATATACCCAAACGACTATAAATCATGCTGCTATAAAGACACATGCACACGTATGTTTATTGCAGCACTATTCGCAATAGCAAAGACTTGGAACCAACCCAAATGTCCAACAATGATAGACTGAATTAAGAAAATGTGGCACATATACACCATGGAATACTATGCAGCCATAAAAAATGATGAGTTCATGTCCTTTTTAGGGACATGGATGAAGCTGGAAACCATCATTCTCAGCAAACTATCGCAAGGACAAAAAACCAAACACTGCATGTTCTCACTCATAGGTGGGAATTGAACAATGAGAACACATGGACACAGGAAGGGGAACATCACACACTGGGGCCTGTTGTGGGGTGCGGGAGCGGGGAGGGATAGCATTAGGAGATATACCTAATGCTGAATGATGAGTTAATGGGTGCAGCACACCAACATGGCACATGTATACATATGTAACAAACCTGCACATGTTGCACATGTACCCTAAAACTTAAAGTATAATAATAATAATTAAAAAAAGACAGCATTAAGAAAATGAAAAAGCAAGCTGTATAAATTTGAATAAATATATTTGGAAAACATAATTTATAATGGATTAGTATCCAGAACATGTAAGGAATCAATAAGAAGACAACCCAATAAAAACTGGACAAAAGAAAACAGACATTTCATAGAAGAAGAAACAGGAATGGACAAAGAAATGTAATTTATGCCTACTATGTGATATTTTATAATCATCTGGTTGGTAAAAATTAAAAAGCTAGACAATTTCAAAAAAAAAAAAAAGACAGACTGGGCTTTAAAGATCAGTAGGGAAAGGATTGATTCTTTAATAAAAGGTGCTGGGCTATTTACTCATTATGAAAAAATTATATCTCTACATAACATAAAATAAAGTCACACTGTAAGAAAAGGACAAAATGATATAACTTCATAAAATAGAGGGAAAATGTCCTTATGACTTTAGGAGAGCTAAGAACCTCTTAAAACACAAAAAGCATTATCATGAAAGATAGATAAATTCAATGACATTAAAATTAAGAACTTCTGTTCAGCAAAAGACCCAACAGAATAAAAAAAAAGATAAAACTGTATGCAGACATACGATTAGTAGAGAGAATATATAAATCAATTTGACATCCAATACAGAAGTGTGCAAAGACACGAATAGGCATTTTACTGAGAGAAAATATTAGTGGCTTCTAAATATACGAAAAGATGCTCAAGCTCATTAATAATCAGAGAAATGCAAATTAAGGCCACAAGGAAATAATACTCAAATCTCCTGTATTTGCAATACCTAAAATACCAAGCACAGAAGAGGATGGGGAGCATTGGGGTGACTCATCTATTGATAGTACAGACATAAACTAATATAAACACTTTGGAAATGTTTAGTGCTTCTCAAAAAAGTTGAACATGTATATACTCTATGATCCAGCAATTCCATTCTATGTCAATACTCTTAAACAGTGGTTCTCAAATTTTACTGTGCATCAGAATCACCTGGAGGGTTTGCTAAACACAAATTGCTGGGCTCTTCCCACAGAGTTTTGAATTCAGTAAGTCTGGGTAGGGGGCTTGAGAATTTGCATTTCAAAGAAGTTCCAAGGGATGCTGATGCTGCAGGTCTGGGAACCACTCTTCAAGAGCCATTGCTGTAAAAGAAACTTTTACACTTACATATCAGGACATATACAAGAATATTAATAGTGTAGTGCTTTGATAGTAAAAAAAGAAAAACCAGAAACTCAAATATCCTTTAACAATAGGATGAATAAATTATGGTATAATCATACAATGAGATATTAGATAGCTGTGAAAACAAATGAGATCATGGAGAGGTACACAAGGGCTTCCAAGTCATCAATGATGTTCTAGTTTTTAAGGCAGGTGGGTATTTTATGGGTATTCTAGTTATTCCTGAAGCCATATGTACAAATTTTTCATACTTACTTGTTTGTACACACTGCTTCTCTGGCTACCACCTACTGGCCATTTTTCTACTCTCTAGCCCTACACAGAACATGTCAACTCAGAACTTGAGTAAAAGGGGAACAGTATTTGGGTCCCACATCTCTACTGCCTCAAATGCTTACACATACTACTACCCCCATCTTCCCTAGTTGCTTTCAGCCATTTCTCAAGTTATTTTTATACCCCACAAGCTCCTAATCACTCTTATATGACTCTAGGCCTCAAAATGACACCGAAAACTAATTTAAGACTCCATATGTGGTATAACAGACAGTACTTGTAATAAAAACTGTCTCTTGCTACCACAGGTTTTTTTGGTGCAGTCCACGAAGAGTGTTTTTGCAAACTATATCAGACTGGTTACTCATACTGACTTTAGCTTATCTACTAAGATTCTTAGTAATTTTCATATATGATGTTGAAGCTATACCTGAGAATGTTAGCCTTTTTGGACCAAAAGAATGGACTGAAAATTTTATCTTATTAGACTCAGGCTTTATGACTTCTTAGATAGATAGATAGATAAACTTCTCTCATCAATGCATTTCTATCATCCATTCTCTGAGGAGGCCTCTGCATTCTTGATAAATTTAATGAGTCATCAATGATATTCAAGGCACTGATCAAGAACTGACAGGACTGGACCAAGAACAAAGATCTGAGCCATTTCACTAGAAGACTTCTCAATTCATCTGTATACATTAATATATTATAGGCATTCAGTTGTTGTTGTTTGAGACAGAGTCTCGCTCTATCGCCCAGGCTGGAGTGCAGTGGCACGATCTCGGCTCACTGCAACCTCCACCTCCCAGGTTCAAGCAATTCTCTGCCTCAGCCTCCCCAGTAGCTGTGATTACAGATGCCTGCCATCACGCCCAGCTAATTTTTGTATTTTTAGTAGAGACGGAGTTTCACCATCTTGGCCAGGCTGTTCTTGAACTCCTGACCTCGTGATCCACCTGCCTTGGACTCCCAAAGTGGTGGGATTACAGGTGTGAGCCACTGTGCCCGGCCAATTCAATTGGTTACTAATCCTCACTCACATTTCTCCATTTTACCACAAGGATATTAAGATAAACTGTTATAAAACATGTCACTAGACTCTAAAGAAACCAAGTATCTAACTCTCTCTGGTCCTTCAGCCTAGTAACACTATTAGAACAGTATTGCTCTGTCATCTTGGACCACAGTGAAGACCACCCCTAGGGAATGACAGAATGGGAAAATGGAAGAAAGCTGGTCTCTAGCAACTTTGTGGAGTTGCCATTCCTGCCTTGGGCTGTCTATTGTCGGAATTCTTTTAACTGGGAGAGAAATAAACTACTTTGTATAAAGAAAAAAACGGGGGTATTACTCCAATAAATTGAAGTGATCCTAAAACCAAGAATACAAGCCTAGGGAGAATAAAGCAGGCCAAACTATGTGGTATTTTTTTTTTCAAACAAATTTAATTCTGTTCCAGCCCCAAAGAAGAGGAAGGACCTAAATTTCAAAAATAAAAATAAAAATTGCTAAAAATAAAAGCCATTACAAAATTAAGCCCCCTCCTTTAGCAATAAATACTGAACTGATATATACATATGAGGCTTAGGAAGGAGGCAACAACAGGAACCTTGGGGACTCTGTCCCATGGCAAGATCCCAAGACTTCTACCAATTCCATGCTCTTTGCTTAAAACATAGAGAGCCGTGGAAGAGACAAGAGAGATATGCCAGAAGAGTATGTGGCCCTGTAGAGAGCTGGAACATGATGAGGACAGAGGAGAGGGAAGAGATACGAAGTGTAAAACAGGCAGGGAAAGAGAAAGTCTTCATTTAAAACATTCCTCCCATCCCTGCTGAATCACTGGATGTGGCCGGACTGGTGTCCAGGGCCTTGTCTCCTCTCCTCCACTCCCTGTTGAGCGTGCAAGTCAAAGAAGGTCATTCACACTGTGGTCGTGATGCCACTGTGGCAACAGCCTGGCTGCTGGATCCCTGAGGCTTCCCATTCACCACTAGCAGGAGGGGCGTCTCCACTCGAACACTGGAAAAGGAATAGTCCTAGAAAAGACAGACAAAGGTTCACTACAGATTCCAAGATGGAAAAAGCTCCAGCATGGGGATACACCACTTGCAACTTTCGGCACCACCTCCCCCGTTGTATACCCCCTCTGCTTCCATCTCACATCAGACAAAACTGAGCTAACAAAGGGGACGAAATTTTCCCAAAGTTTTCAATCTTCAGAAGGAAAACATGGAGCATGTAAGGTCATGTAGTGCCACTACAAGAATGAGACAGCTCTTTGATCCAGAAAAGGCGGGTTCCTGGCATTGCCTAACAAAAGAATGCAACCAACTCTCACAGAAGCTGCCTTTTCCCACGGTGTTTCCTGATAATTAACTAGATACACATAGCAGCTGACCAGAGCCAGTGGGAATCCTGAGAAAATCTCAGTCCAAATGTTTATAAGGTCCTAATTTAATCCACCAAATACAAATTAAAGTTATTTCTCTTTTTTATATCAAGAGGAGGAAATAGAACATGAAACAGAATGTAGCCATTTTCCTAATAACAAAAAGGGTATCAGCTCACTTTATCAGTTCAAGTGTATTTTAAGTTGTTAAAACATGTTAAATAATCTTCATCCAAAAAATATGGCAATGAGAGGCAGGCTCTTTTAAGTCCAAGTAAAGTAAATTTAAAAGTTCTCATAAACCAATTTTTTTTAAGTCTTCACAGAAATATCGACAAGTGACACAAAAAATGGCAATTTATACAAGAAATATAAATTAAAATAATATTCATGCTATATTTTCCCTGTAAAATTAGAAAATAACTTTTCAAAGGTTTCCAACCAGAGTTGAGAAAAAAACTACAGAGAAACACTTATTTACATCCACTGTTGGTAGTGACAACTAACTAGTACCATTTTCCAAAGAATTATTTGGCAATATATATCAAAAGCCTCAGAATTCTGCATACCCTTTGGACCCAGGAGTCTACGTTAGAAATTCATTTAAGGAACTAATCATAGATACAAGCAAAGATATAAAAATCCTCACTGTGTTTCTAATTTTTTTTTCTATTATAAAAGTACTAATCTAGATCTGAGGTCATCACAGTCTTTCTGTAAAGGGCCAGATAGTAAATATTTTAGGCTTTGTAGGTCATATGGTCTCTGTTACAGAACAAGTCACCTCTGACACTATAGTGCAAAAACAACCACAGACAACAGTAAGCAAATGAGCGAGGCTGTGTTCCAATAAAGCTTTATTTGTGGACACTGAAATCTGAATTTCCTGTAATTTTCACATATCACAAAATATTATGCTTCTGTCAGTTTTTTTCATTTAAGAACATAGAAACCATTCTCTTTTTTGTCCTTTTTTTTTTTTTTTTTTTTGAGGCAGACTTTCTCTATCACCCAGGCTGGCGTGCAATGGGACAATAATGGCTTACTGCAGCCTCAAACTCCTGAGATAAAGTGGTTCTCTCACTTCAACCTCCTTAGTACCTGGGACTACAGGCATGTGCTACCATACCTGGCTAAGCTTTTTAACATTTTTTTGTAGAGACAGGGTCTCACTATGTTGCCCAGGCTGGTCTTAAACTCCTGGGCTCAAGTGATCCTCCCACGTTGGCCTTCCAAAGTGCTGGGATTTTACACATGAGCCACCATGCCCAGCCTAGAACCATTATTAATAAAAACAAGCAGTGAGCCAGATTTGGTCAATGGGCTTTGCCAACCCCGATCTAAATAGTTAAACAGTAGTTAAATATCTACATTCATAAGATTTTTGTAAGAATTGAATGGGGCAAGGCAGGTAATAAAAACTCTTAGCACAGTGTCTAGCACTCAATTAAGTGTTAAATAAATGTTAACTATCATTACCATCTTCATTACCCCATGTCTACTCAATGTGGTGAAATATGTAAAAACATAGGAAACATCCACAAACATTTGCATATAATATCCCACTCATGATTTAAAATATAGATATAAATATATGCGTATATATTTGTGAAAAGAAAAGACTTTAGATATATACACCAAACTGTTAACAGTAACAGTTAAAAGGCAGTAATATCTGAGTGATAATATAACACCTGAGTGATACTATTTCACTCCATTTTTTTTATTTTTTTGCTTACCAGTTTACCTTCTTAGTAAAAATAAATATATAAAAAATATATATAAAATAGATTTTATATATATATAAAAAATATATATAAAATAGATTTTATATATATATATAAAAAATATATATATACACATAGCCTACACACATACTCACATATAATTATTTCTATATCTTTTATAAAAAGATAAGCTTGGTTCTACTTTTAGAGCCTACGAGTTGGAAGAGAATCCTAGCCATTGCTCACCTTTCCTTTGTGCTGAATTCGGTGAAGCCGCAGGTTGGGCTCAGGGATGGCTACAGAGTCTCCAATGAGCACTCCCCAGCTCTGCACTATATTGTACACCATCACTGCATAGCAAGGTCCATCTGAATCTACCAGGCCAAATGTACTGCCACGTAAAGATAGATTAGGAGAGAGGAAAACAAAAAGGTATGTGGGTAGGAAAGAAGAGCAGAAACAGTGGTTTAAAAATACTAGCAAAATACTGGACTTAAAGTCAGTGATAGGTAATTAAAATAAAATATAAAATTTAACTTAGTTAATTAAATTTTAAAAATAAAATACTAACAAAATAAACAAATGCTTCTTCTCAGTTACTCAGAAAACCTATGAGAGGTACCATCCTCCACTTTGTACATCTGAGTCTTCATTTTTCTGAAACTCATCAGTCACTCTGCTAAGAACTTAGGACAAAG
The DNA here is from genome assembly GCF_006542625.1 of Nomascus leucogenys. Lineage (NCBI taxonomy): Eukaryota > Metazoa > Chordata > Mammalia > Primates > Hylobatidae > Nomascus > Nomascus leucogenys. The sequence continues at coordinate 1,623,792 of NW_022095772.1, read as the reverse complement.
CACACTGAAGCCATTCAACAAATATTAATGATGAACTAGACCAACATGTTACAGTTGTAACATTATTCCCGATCTATCAATTTAACTATCATACTCTTAACCAAAGCCTCTGACCATCACTGTCTGTGTAGTTTAATTCCACAGACTTTCACCAAATACTACATATGTGCCAAGCATTGTGTTTAGCAGTAAGACACCAATCCAGCTATGAATGACCTATAGTCTAGCAGGAGTCAGACAATGAAGTCATCACTTACAGCACAGTGTAATGGGTGCCAGAATAACTTTTCCCTTGTGCTGAATTCAATGAAGCCACAGACTGGACTGTGGGAGCCCAGAGGAGAAATATCTAAATCAAAATTGGAAAGCAGGGAAGATTTCCTGGAAGAGGTGACGCTCAAAGTGAATCTTAAAGGGTAAAAAACCAGCTGGGTTAACACAGAAAAATTAATCCTTGGTAAAAATTTTAAAAACCTCTGAGGGAATAGGAACAGAGATTGACTTGGAGGGAATATGAGGGAACTTCCCGGAATGGTGGTAATGATCTCTATTTGGCTTATACAGATATTTTCCATTTGTTAAAAGCTATGAAATGTAAGCTTAAAATTGTACATTTCATTGTATGTAAATTTTACATAAAAAGAAAAAATTGAAACAAATACTGAACTCAGTTAATGACTGCATGCTAAAGTATGTAAAGTATATTGATCTCTGCAATTTACTCTGATAGCAGGATAAACAGACCGATACGTAATAAGCTAAGTAAAATAAAATGTTAATGGTAAAATATAAGTGGTTGAGAACACAAATGTTCAATGTAAAATTCTTTCAACTTAGCTGTATGTTTGAAAATTTTTCTAACAAAATGTTGGGGGCAGAAGAGGATGTTAGCTATGCCAAGAAGAAGCTAGAGATTATCCAGGCAGAGTAACTGCATGTAAAGACACAGAGGCAGGAAAACAGCTGCTCTAAAACCAACAAAATTGTTCCACGGTTGAAACAAAAGGCACAGGTGGGCAAGAGACAGAAGATAATGGAAAAAGAAGCAGGGAGCAAATCATGAAGGACTTTGTATGCTAAGCTAAGTAGTTCATACTTTATCCCAAAAGCTACATATAGTACCAGTAAGGGATCTTAAATAAGAAGTAGCAATGGTCAGATTTACATCTAAGAAACATTTCTCTGGCAGCACTGTGGAACACTGGAGGAAACCAGAGAATCGGGGAGACCTATTTGGAGAAGTGATAAGGGGGTGAACTAAGGTGGTAAACACAGAGAAGTCAAGTCTACAGGACAAAAAAGGCAAATCTTTTTGGAGAATGGAGAAGCCTATTCTTCCAAAAGTCTTCACCAAGTGACTGAGAGTTGATACCATTCATTCACAAGGAATCCAGAGAGGAGAAGCAGGTTTACAGAGAAAGATTTAGGTGAGTAATACTGAAATACTGAGTTAGAGATTTCTTATTGGAACCCAGAGGCAGTTGGTTATAGGAATCCAACACTTGGAAATGAAGCTTGGGCTGGAGATATATATGTGAGCATATAGGAGGCTGCCAAAGCCTTGGGTTTATATGACATCACAAGGCAAGATGATCTATAGACAGGATGGAGAAGAATCACACTCATGCCGTCACTTGACACACCTGAATTCACAGGAAACACTGCAATCAAGCAAAGCACTCTCCTGATGAATCCAGTCAAAGCCTCGAAATCCTTCTACACAATATGTCAAGCAACCACTGATAAGTGATCAAAGTTGGCAACTACAGGCCATCCTAGTATAAAGAGAAAAAAGGAAAAAAACAAAAATAGAGTCCTCGGAACCTAAGATTTAAAAGTTGGGCAGAAAAAGAGAAACCAAGGAGTGGCAAAATATCTATTTGTTCTCAAGGTCCTCCAAAACCTACCTTTGTCTATATCCCTTTCTAATTCTTCTCGGCTCTAGGATTTGCTCTAGTTAACTAAACTGTTCTCAACTATCTTTTTGCCCTTCAACTCATCAAACACACAAACCCCTAGAAAATGCCATGGAGAAAGCTTGGGCATATAATGGGAATTGTGAATATTTCTGTTTAGATGGAACAGAAGGGATATGAAAGGCAATAGTGAGAGAGAAGTCAGAATGTTTTGGAACCACACAACAGAAGTTGCTGGATCCAGTGCCTAGAAAGACAATGGTGATCCTAGGAAAATAACAATTTCAGTAGAAAAGAGAAAGGGGAAACCAGTCAACCAGGGATTAGGAAGCGAGTGAAGGACCAAGGAGTGGTGGCATTCACTAAGCCCTAACTTTTCAAGATCCAAAAATTTTCTAAATAAATATTCTTAATATTCTTAATTCATTTCCTCTGCTGCTAGACGTACCTGCATCTGGGTCCTTTACATTTCTTTTTTCTCACTCCCTATGACACATATACTAAACACTCAATAAATATTTGTTGAATGACATCTAAGACAATCTCCCAACCAGACTTTAAATTATGACTCAAAGCTCACATTTCAGAACTGCCTAAGTATACCTAAGTACAAACAGGACTAAGAATTTGTCCTCTTTCAACTTCTATGATCATGAAAATGCAAAGGGACAGAAGAATTTTGAGGTTTCTGTCTTATAAAAAAAAATATGTCCTGCCAAATTTCAACTATGGATATAGGAATCCACATAGCACCAAACTCAGGGATAAAAATGGGCAGTGACAGAATCTATAAAAGCCTCTGATCAAAAGATTGTTAAACATCACCCAGGCAATATCTGCCCATAGGACAGTCACAGAAGGAAATCAGAAGTCACAAATCTGTGACCACTGACAATCTCCTCAACTGCCAGGGAAAGAACAGGAAGTGAGAGCAATTAGTTCAAAAGGGTAAAACGGGGGAAATCCAAGAGAAACTCACAAGGGGACTTTCTCCTCTGTGGTGAGGCTAAATACCACCTTTCCCAGGATGACGGCACCGCTGTTCACCCCAGGCTGAAGCGTACTCAGTGGCTTGAGCTCCAGGGTCACTTTCTGCCCAGAGGCTGACTGATAGTGCCCATCACCGCAAGGGCCTAGATGGGCTGGGCGCAAGCTTCCCAGCATGCTCTGCAGCTTTTTGGTCTTCACCTTTCCCTGCAAAGAAGGGGAAATAGGTAAGAAGCTGGAAACTAGTTGCCTTCCTTGAGATTCTAATCCTTCCCTCCCACCCACTTCTATAGGATCACTACCTCCTAAACCTATTTATTCTTATTTTATTGACCCATGGCAAAATTTTTTTTAAAAAGTAGAATTCAGCCCTTCAGACATTTTTACCTTACTCTCAAGGAGGCTGGTTAATCTATCCAGGAATTCCAGAAGTTGTTGCTCTCGTTGCCGGGGCTCTGGCCAGGCAGGGTCCAGGGCTGCAGCCCGAGAGAAGCCCTCCAGGGCCTCCCCATAATTCTCTTCATATTTATGCAACTGTACAAGAAGTATATCCCAATTATAAGTATATCCAAACAAACTATCCCGAAGGAATAATGGCACCATGGGCTAGGAATCTAGAGAAATAAACTGTTTTCCTTCCTTGTTATTTTCCTGTGCTACAACAAATAGCCTGAAGAGCTGGTAACACCTTACATCTTTCTTCCTAGCCAAGATGATCACAACCCCAAAGATGGAATCATTTCAAAGAAGCTAATTTCCAAACTCTAAAATAGTTAAGTTGTATATTTTGGGTCACTTGACCTTAATATTTACTTAACATTTCAGAAGTCTTCTAAAAGATCCCCCCATTCTCTACATATTCTTCCACCTCCTCAGCCCTTTCTCCTTTCCCTCCAGTGACTACACCAGATACTGAAGCCAAACCGAGCTAGCTATTTATAGAAATAGCACGGCTTTCCTCTCGCAGTCTGTACCCAATCTTGTCCCTATGCAAACTCAGTTATCCTCACAAGCTAAGACCTAGATGTCTTATTTATTTGACCCTCAGATGACTACACCCCAAAGGTCTTACCGTCGCCCTGTTCAGATGAAGGTCAGGATTGCTAGAAGCTTTTCTGTCAACCTTCTCCTATAATGGGATGAAAAGATTATCAGTGGATCCTGTCTCAATGTTAAGGACTGACATGCCCAGCATGTCCTACACCTCCTCTTCCTAGAGAAATGGAAGTTTCTTCCTAGTCAAAATGTTATCTATACCACAGAAGCAGTTACCGTATAACAGTGTGGGTATCTTAGTCCCTAAAACCTTAGGGTATAAGTGTTTTTGTATGTGTGAGACTTTAAAATATTATTATAATTTATCCATGTAGTATTATAAAGATAGAATAAATCTTTATATAAATGAAATATGTGGGCCGGGCACAGTGGCTCACAGCTGTAATCCCAGCACTTTGGAAAGCCGAGGCTGGTGGATCACCTGAGGTCAGGAGCTCAAGACCAGACTGGCCAACGTGGTGAAACACTGTCTCTACTAAAAATACAAAAATTAGCCAGGCACGGTGGCATGCACCTGTAATTCCAGCTACTCAGGAGGCTGAGGCAGAATTGCTTTAACACGGGAGGTGGAGGTTGCAGTGAGCCGAGATCACAACACTGCACTCAAGCCTGGGTGACAGAGTGAGACTTCATCTCAAAAAAAATAAATAAATGAATGATATAGGTGAAATCATTTTGATTTTTAAAAATTTAAATATTGAAGTGCTGGCAATAAATGAAGAAAGGCTAGGATAGAAATGGTGTTCATTTAATGCATTTCCTCTGCCCATAAACCTAGCTCCAGGCACATGTGGAATCATGTTTCTACATCCAAGTTCCCTTAAAACACACACAGAAAGCCAAATTCAGACTCTAACTAAAATAGATGGCCAGAAAAAGAATTTTTTTTAAACAGATAAAATAGATGGCCAGACACCACAAGACAGTGCAGACCATGTGCTGTGAAGCAACTGCTGGCTATGTTCATGACTATGCTTATTATATTTTTTTAATTCTCTTCATTACCTGACGCATTGTAAAAGCACAAACAACATGAATTAAAATTGTTTAAATGGTTGGTTCAGATATGTTTACAAATGCAGGTCTGGGCGAAAAACTTCAGATTAAAAAGAGATGACCAGGCATGGTGGCTCACACTTGTAATCCCAACACTTTGGGAAACCGAGGCGGATGGATCACCTAAGGTCAAGAGTTCAAGACCAGCCTGGCCAATATGGTGAAACCCTGTCTCTACTAAAAATACAAAAATTAGGCGGGCATGGTGGCGCGTGCCTGTAATACCAGCTATTCGAGAGGCTGAAGCAGGAGAATCACTTGAACCTGGGAGACGGAGGTTGCAGCAAGCCGAGATCATGCCACTGCACTCCAGCCTGGGTGGCAGAGTGAGACTCCGTCTCAAAAAAAAAAAAAAAAAAAAAAAAGATTAAAAAGTGACTATTTAGCAGAAGCCAAATATAAAATGTTGAAGGAATATACCACACTATTCTTTAAAATGTAAACATTCACCAAATTAAGAAATTAGAGTAAAATATAATTGCTCTAAAAGTTCCATGATTGAAAAAGGGTAGTTTAAAGTCAAAGGTAGAGTTGTGGGGAGGGTGGCAGGAGGGGGAGAAAAACAAATTTAAAAGGCAGTCCCTGAATTGCAAATATGAACATACAGGAACTGTGTTCTTTATTCTACCACATGGAGCAGAATAAGTAATGATAAGTTAAAAAGCAATTGTCTAAATCAAGAGAAGCAAAAGAAGAAAGGTAAATATGAGAGCTAGATAAAAGTGCTCAGAGGACCAATGTGAAGTCAGAAGCCAATTCTAATAATGAGAAAAAAGGCACTCAAAGTCTGAGCGAAAGTCCTATGCAAATGCCTATCAACATAAAAATGCTTGAAAACCTAAATAAATTTCTTGAAAACCTAAATAACCTAATTCACTTAATTCCTAGGAAATGACACAGAACAAGCTACACATTGTTTTCTCTTTTAGCCCATGGAAAATCCAGAGCCATAATATGATCTAACACTTAATTTGGGGATAGCACTTAATTTACACTGAAGTATAAGTTTTCATTGTTCTTTAAAATGAATGTACAAAAATATTAATAAGCATTATTTTAATAGACTTTTTTCCCATTAAAAAAGATGAACACGTTGAGGCAGCTCTGTGATTTGGTTATATATGTGTGTAAGAAACCTAGACAGGTCAAGGAGCTATCCAGCACCAATGCAACACAATGCAAGTGGTTCCTGCAACACAATGCAAGTGGTTCCTAACACTCAAGTTATAAGAAGTCAGTCATCTCTGCAGACACATCTTTGCAAAATCACAAAAATGAGACGCCAGCAAACACTGCCACTGCCCATGATGCTTGCTAAAGGACCACAAAGAAGACTGAACAATGCTTTTGCTTCTGTTGTTGCCTATTCATCTGGCCTGGTGACCATAAGTACTTACGGCTTGGGCATAGGCACTGAGGGCTTGCTGGGAGATCTTAGGGTTCTGGCCAGTAGAGAAGTAAAGGGAAAGATATGAATTCCCAAGAATATCTGAAAGTGAAACACAGTGACAAATCATCTCAGAGTACAAGTTCAAGATATGACTTATTTTGATCATTCTTAAAAGTATATTTGAAAGGTCCCACAAGAAACCCAAACCAGGAATGACACGATACTTAGTATACCCAAAATTCCACTAGGATAGAGCACCAAGGACACCAAACTGAAATTTGAACAGACTGTACAAAAGCCCTGCCTTGCTTATGTGAAAACTAGGATCAAAAGATCGAAGAGTTCCTAGAAAAGCAGTTCCCCAAAATGTCTTTCATGTGTCTTCAAAACAAAGATGCCCTCTCTGGCTTAAACCTCAGAATCAGACTCAAAAGATGGACTGCAAATGTTGCTGTGATTGAAAACATCTGCTCTAGAAACCTGTTGGAGATCTTTTGAGAGCACTCACACCAGGAGCGGCCATCATGGACATCCATCTGAACAGCCAACTTAGCCTGTCGGACACTGTCCATGACATGGTGAGAATGTTCATCTTCAGTGTCAGTCCGCAGCTGACGAAGCACCATTGACAGGTTTTGCAAGGAGACTTTGTTCCTGCACTGCAAATAGAAAAGGCACATACTCAATCTTCCTGATTCTACCTCCCCTTTCCAGATCTATTCTGAACTCAATCTTCTAAATCTAATTTTTCACCTTTTTAATTTTTTTGTTTTGTTTTGTTTGAGGTGGATTCTTGCTCTGTCGCCCAAGCTGAAGTGCAATGGCGCAATTCCGGCTCAGTGCAACCTTTGCCTCGCGAGTTAAGTCATTCTCCTGCCTCAGCTTCCCAAGTAGCTGGGACTACAGGTATGCACCACCATGCCCGGCTAATTTTTGTATTTTTAGTAGAGACTGAGTTTCACCACGTTGGCCGGCTGGTCTTGAACTCCTGACCTCAAGTGATCTGCCTGCCTCAGCCTCCCAAAGCGCGGGATTACAGGTGTGCGCCACCGCGCCTGGCCGTATTTTTCTTTTTGTGACAGGGTCTCACTCTGTTGCCCAGGATGGAGTGCAGTGGCATAATCTTGGCTCACAGCAACCTCCACCTCCTGGGTTCAAGTGATTCTTGTGCCTTGGCCTCCTAACTGGGATTACAGGCACATACAACCATGCCCAGCTTTTATATTTATATATTTATATATATATATATATATATATATATATATATATATATATTTTTTTTTTTTTTTTTTTTTTTTTTTTTTTTGTAGAGACAAGGTCTCACCATATTGCCTAGGCTGGTCTCAAACTCCTGAGCTCAAGTGATCCTCCTGCCTCAGCCCCTCAAAGTGCTAGGATTACAGGTGTAAGCTACCATATCCAGCCCTAATTTTTTCATCTAAATTCTTGCTGCCATCTGTATCTTCAACCACCATCTACAAGGATCAGCTTAGCTGCTAGCTTTTCTTCACTTCCTTTCTCCCCCTGAACCTGATCCCATCATCATCTTCCTTTCCTAGGCCCCTGCCTCTATTTTCCTCATTCGGGTCTGCTCTCCGACCTTTCCTCCCTCCTGATTCTGTCCCAGTTCAATTTCAGTTCTACTCTGGTATTCATGTCCTAGGGAAACTCATAGAACCAAAGAAATTCATCCTTCCCATCTGTGCTTTCCAAAGGGATAGGGGGCAGCTCACATGGGTGAGGGCTCCTGAGAAGCAGGTGTGGGCAGCTGCAACATCCCCTTTTTTCCAGTACACCTCACCCAGCTGGTTCCAGGCTTCCACCAGCTCGGGCTCCAGCTTCACAGCCTTTGACAGAAGCTCCTCAGCCTTAGGGCTATAGTCAGGAGTCACATTTAGTGCTTTCCCAGTTAGCATTAGAACTTGTGCCTTGCCCTGGACAGAACCTAAGAGGAAGAAAAAAAGATAAAGTGGGAAAAAAACAAGCAATCTTACAGTTAAAGACCAGGGCACTTTCTCTCAAAAAATAACTACATGTCAGTTTTAGGAATAAAAAGAGTCGAGGAAAATATTTATCAATAAACCATTTATTGAAAGCTCACCATAGGCAGAGTGCTATGTTAGCTAATTAGGCAACAAAGAAAGCACTATTTCTAGAGCTTCTGCCATCTGTTTCTGGGGCCCCTATCTACAAGGATCAGCTTGGTTGCTAACTTTCCTAGAGGGGTTTACAATCTGGTGGAGAAGACAAAGCATAAACATGGAAAATTAAAACCATGAAAAAGAGCATATGGCATTAGCCCAATGAATGGGCTTTAACAAGTGAAGAGAAGATTAGTCAGGACAAATAGTTATCATTAAAACAAAACAGAGAGAGAGAGAGAAGAAAAGACCCTCCAGGTTAGAAAATGATATAAACAAAGACACAGAATCAGAAGTACATGTGGCCATGTTCATGGGAGAAGAAACAGTTCAACCTGGATGAAACAGAAAGTTCCTCTACAAGTAATTAGTCAGAGATAAGGTTAGAAAACAGAGTAAAACAATGGACACTTAAATACCAGGTTAAGGGGGTTAGACTTCAGCTAGTCAATAGCAGGAATCTTTAAAGATACCTGAGCAAAAAGGCAGATGAGAGGATAAGGTTAAATGCATGAAGTAATGATTCAGAAAGATAGCCATGGCCATGGTATTAGATAAGTGGATTTGAAAGTAAAAGAAATTAGAGGCAGAAAGTCAGATTACTGCAATACTTCAAGTAAGTATGCTCTTTAATTTCATGCCATTTGCTATAATCAAATTTTAGGAAAAGTGGCTTAGGGAATGAAAGGTTGCATGGGGGCCCTGAGAAGTAATATTACATTGTACTACCCTATAGCAGTAACAGATAGGATACCAAAGAATCTATGAGGAGGGAGCAAAGGTCAATCACATTTCACTGAAGGATGGGGGTTGTACAATCTCTAGGGCTCATACCCACTACTTCTTCCATCTGCTGTAGGGTCTTCTCCATCTCCTTCCGCACATCCTGTTGCTTCCTCCCAGCATCCTCAACACTATGTGTCTCGAAATAGCAGTCTCGAAATGAATAGAGCTGATCCACTAGTTCCTAAAAAGTATGACAATGGAACCATTAAGTGGAGAGATCACTGGACACGGAAACTTGAAATTGGCTAGCCATACCAGCTCTTGGTCTAGAAATACCAATTCTCTTTCTCATCTATGAATGGCACAATAGGCAGGTGGACAGGTTTACTAAAATGCCACAAATCATGAGGAAAAGCAGCCAGTACCCCAGGCCAGCTCTCATGGTCCCATGTTGTCCCATGCCAGTGTCTGTACTGTGATGACCATTTTGTCTCCCTGCCGCAGCAGGGCTTCTAATATGACTAAGCACTTCACATACCACAGTCATGAGGAGAGAAACACTGCAACTTAAGATAAACCAAAAGTTAGTAAGATCATTCTATATGGTCCTGGTCCTAAAAGAATAACACTTTGAACTTTACTCTTAAAGTTGGACTTCTCAACTAAAACCATTTTATCCCTGATTTTTCATACGCTGAGATCTGAAAATACAATACAACCTTTGTGAATATAATAAACGTGTTAGAGAGTCACGGTTTTCCACCACAAACATACCAATCTGAACTTGGTAGCTTTGGTATTTTTGCAGCATTTTGTTCTTTTAAATGCTTATTGTGGTTTTGTTTAGTTTGATTTTTTTGTCAAGTCATCTTCTTGCTGTCTTGGATTTTTTACAAATAAATACTCTCTTTCCTCTTAAATGCCTCTGAGTCTTCCTGTCATACCAGGCAAAGCTTTTCTACTACAGGTCAAGCATCCCTAACCCAAAAATCTGAAATCCTCCAAAATCCGAAACTTTTGAAATGCTGACACCACAAGTAGAAAATTCCACACCTGACACACAGTCAAAATGCAGTCAAAATGTTGTTTCAGGCACAAAATTATTAAAAATATTGTATCAAATTACTTTCAGCCTATGGGTATAAAGTGTAAATGAAACAATTTTTTTTTTCTTTTTTAAAAGACAGGGTCACCAGGCGCGGTGGCTCATGCCTGTAATCCCAGAACTTTGGTAGTCCAAGGCAGATGGATGACAAAGAGATTGAAACCATCCTGGCCAACACTGTGAAACCCAGTCTCTACTAAAAATACAAAAATTAGCCAGGCATGGTGGCACACACCTGTAGTCCCACCTACTCGGGAGGCTGAGGCAGGAGAATCGCTTGAACCTGGGAGGCAGAGGTTGCAGTGAGCCAAGATCGCGCCACTGCACTCCAGCCTGGCAACAGAGTGAGACTCCGTCTCAAAAAAAAAAAAAAAAAAGAGTCTCGTAGGTTGCCCAGGCTGGTCTCAAACTCCTGATTTCAAGCAATCCTCCCACCTCAGCCTCCCAAAGTGCTGGGACTACAGGCATAAGCCACCAAGTTTCATATTTAGATTTGGGTCCCATCCCCAAGTTATCTCATTATGTATATGCAGATATTCCAAAATTCAAAAAAATCAAAAATCCAAAAAACTTCTAGTCCTAAGCATTTCGGATAAGAGATACCCTATTCTTTCCTGAAACTGAATAGATAGCAGCAGAAATATATAATCACTTCCTTCTCTCCTCTACTGTTAAATCATACTCTTATTTTTCTTCATACTTATTTAAAATCATGTGGCCTATCATTAATTGTCTATTGTCTGCCTCCACCACTGAAATGTAAGCTCCAGAATGGAAAGGCCTTTAATCTGTTTTGTTTCGAGCTACACCTGAGCACCAGAACGGGCCTTGGGACATGATAGGCTCTAATTCACTACACTTGATTGAATTAACTAACTAACTATCCCTGTTCTAACAAATACATATGTGCTATACTTAATTTAAAATCCTATCCAGAATGAAGGGAACAGACTAGCACCCTCTGCAGTAATGCTTTTCAAATTTTATTGTATTATATTCAAGACCCAGCCTGCAGAGACTCTGATTTTAACAGTTTAGCAGAACTCAAAATTCTACATTTTTAACAGGCACCCCAGATGACTGTAATGAAACTATAAAACACACTTTGAGAAATATCCTTTTATACATTCCTTTTACACTAAAATGTCTTCAACAATGAAATCAAAGTTTACCACCATCTCCATGAACAGCAACACCATTATCTAATCCTTTTCCTCTTTTCTACTTCACTCCTTTATTCCATTCCTGCACCGACCCCACCCCAAGATTACGGAAGTATCCTCTCCCAAGCTGCTTAGGACATTTACCACAAATGAACCTAGGAAAAGACAATTCTCATAAAAAATTACAACCAATTTCCTTTTGTCCTGCAATCAACATGGCTGCAAATTAAGAGTTTTAGAGAGGGGCTTATTGATTGGTTTTAGTTGTTAAACCAAACATTCAAGAAGTTGTTTGGTTTTATTGTTTGGTTTTGTTTTCCCCTGGACTGAATGTTTTTAGAAACTTATTTTCTCATGGCAAAATCAATACATGTAAGTCGTTAAAATTCAAACAGATACATGTAAAAAACAGAAAGTAAAAAATTCCCCCAAACAACCTCAGTGATAACCACTGATTTGTATACCTTTTCAGATTTTTTCTGTGCATATACAAACATATATACACAAATAATGTTTCTAATATAGAACCAGAATTGAGAATCTGATTTCAGCCAGTCACAATTAGGGAATAAAATGAAGTTAATCCAAATCAGCTGGAACACTCTAAAAAGTGTTACTATTTTAATGTACTCAAGAACAAAGAAATTTCACCAATATTTAAATTTGTGCGTTAAACACCTTTAGGCAAGTTACAAGCCTGTCATAGTTCTAATATTTAAGTTATAGGCCGTCTTAGAGCGAAGAACTGAGTTCCTGAGGTTTAAGGAAAATCGTGAGTTCTTAAAGGCAAACAGCCAAGCAACTAGTTAACGCCTCCCTACCAAGTCCAAAAGACTAGTCTTACTCAGAAGCACAGTCACCTGTGGACTACGTGGAGTCTGGACCCCTCTGCATCAGACCCCAAAGTGGAATTACGCAGGTTGAAAGAAATCAAAACTGAAATCCTAAGGGGAGCAACCAGGACACTTGCAGTGCAGGTCATTAGCGTGATTGTTGCCAAATTCAAAGCAGAAAGGTGTTAAATGGCTTTTGTAGGGATCAAAACAACATGTGGTGATAGTTCATGCAGATCTGCCACACACGTATATGCTATTCGCTATGGATGAATCGAGAAAACAATGTCCTCTCTAAAAATGTACATGAATAGTTAGGAGCAACAAATCTTCTTCCATACAGGACTGAAATTAACCGCAGTCAGGTCGGCAGCAGGAGGTTCCAACACACTGGGAAGCTCCCTGGCTGGCTGCGGCTGCACCCTCGAGGGTTGTTATAGTAACCACACAGACGCAGGCAGCTTCGCGTGTGTGCCGGGGAATTCGCAGGCAGTACATTAACTGGACTCCCTGCTTCATTCGGAGTAACAAAACCACATACAGAATTTAATCTACGGCCCCACCTGCAATTTCTGCAAGATCGGCTTGACTTCTTCCTCTTCATCAGCCATCATCTCCCGGCCACTCCACCCCCAACTTTATAACCACAGAGACGCACGCCCTCTCTCACCACGGAACCACAGCGACATCTGGCGCTCTGGAGGCTTTTCTGCCCCCGAAGGGCTTTGCTTCAGATCAATTTAACCATTCCCACAGAGATGCTCTACAATCACTTGGGAGTTCATAAACTTCTTTCTTTCCCAGATCCTGGAAACAAAATGTCCTCAGCTTAGTTTCTATATTCTTGTTTCATATCTTCCTACTTATTTATGCTAAGATTATAATATCCATAAAGAAGGGAGTTGAAGAAGTGCACACCTGTGTTTGAAATTTCGAAAGCCATGTAGTACAAATGCTACTTTACTCAATCTTTTCCAAACTTTGCAATAATTTTCTATGTATGATTAATTTTATCACTTTAATGCACTATCCTAATAAATACTACACTTGGGATGGCTCATAAAAACCACCATGCTCTACACTAATAATGCCTCCATATTTATAGACAACATCCAGAAGGATATACAAGAAAAGATGACTGTCTCTGCAGAGGGAAACAGAAACTGGGGAACCGTGGGTGAGCGAAGAAAATTTTCACTGCCTGCCCTTTTGAATTTTCTTGCCATCTATATGTATCACCTTTTCAAATATAAACATAATTTTTAAATAAAAAATTATTTGCTTCTACATAGTCTCTGGAAAGAGACACAAGACACTGGCAAGACTATTGCTTACAAAGAACAGAAGTGAGTGGCTGGAGCAAAAATGAGTGACTAGGGAACTGGGGTAGACTTTTCACTCTATGCCTTTTTTGTAACTTTCAGGTTTGTACCTTGTGATTAAACTTGTGAATAAATCTTTTAAAGTGTCATGTAATATTCCTGGCAGTTTTGCTTTACTTTTTTAGTTTTAATTACAGCTTCAAGCTGATTCTGTGAACCTAACAAAGAAGCAAAACGTTCAAGGCAGAAATCATGAACGTACATAAAAATCATTTCCTCAAATCATTTTCCAACATAAAGGAAGTAGTTTGTATTGTAACCTATAAAATCTATGACATTAGCTATAAAATAGGGAGGGATGTTTTAAAACTATTTTTTTTTTGGAGATGGAGTCTCACCGTGTAGCCCAGGCTGGAGTGCACTGGCGCCATCTTGGCTCACTGCAACCTCCGCCTCCCAGGTTCAAGCGATTCTCCTGCCTCAGCCTCCCGAGTAGCTGGGACTACAGGCACATGCCACCACGCCCGGCTTATTTTTTGTATTTTTAGTAGAGATGGGGTTTCACCGTGTTAGCCAGGATGGTCTCGATCTCCTGACCTCGTGATTCACCCGCCTCGGCTTCCAGGATTACAGGCGTTAGCCACCACACCCGGCCCTAAAACTTTAAAATTTTTCATCCTCTTTCTCAGACATTTTAACTTTGGTGCACACGAGGCTGGGCACCGTGGCTCACGCCTGTAATCCCAGCACTTTGGGAGGCCAAGGCGGGCAGATGATCACTTGAGGTCAGGAGTTCAAGACCAGTCTGGCCAATGTGGTGAAACCCCGTCTCTACTAAAGATACAAAAATTAGCCAGGTGTGGTGGT